>NC_138309.1:13622500-13800000 GCF_965601325.2 Salmo salar
GATCTCAACCCAAATGAACACGTATGGGAAATTCTGGAGCGGCGCCTGAGACAACGTTTTCCACCACCATCAACAAAATACCAAATGATGAAATTTATTGTGGAAGAATGGTGTCGCATCCCTCAAATAGAGTTCCAGACATTTATAGAATCTATACCAAGGTGCATTGAAGCTGTTCTGGCTCGTGCTGGCACAACGCCCTATTAAGACACTTTATGTTGGTGTTTCCTTTATTGTAGCAGTTACCTGTATGTGTGTGTGTGTGTGTGTGTGTGTGTGTGTGTGTGTGTGTGTGTGTGTGTGTGTGTGTGTGTGTGTGTGTGTGTGTGTGTGTGTGTGTGTGTGTGTGTGCCTGAGTGCAATATTAGAAAAGTTGACCAGCAATTCTAACTTTGGTCCATTCATATCTCCCTTACTTCATTTGTAATGCATCCACTTGTATAACTACGGAGGACTGTCTATTGGTGAGAAGGGTACAAGTCATATTTGAGACAGAGAACAGGACTTACCAGGGCGCAGTATGTCTCAGGTGGGTCTCCACAGGTGATGTTGGGTGGGTCCACCGTAACCTTCAGGTACTTGGTCATGTCCATGGCCTCAGGTTGGCAGGCCATGTAATCCCAGGTGAGGCCTTCGTCCGTGTACACCTGAGACTTACACACGTCGTAGTGTCCCCAGGCTGGGTAGTGCTGCATGGTCTGGCACACACTGGCCCACAGTGCCTGCAGTGTCAACACCAGAGGGAAACGCATCGCCGCTTCCTCTCAGACACTCTGGGTCTCCTCTAGAAAAGGGCTATTGCTTTCTCAATGGGGAATCCCTCTCCTTCTCTCCCGAAACAGAGAGACAAAGAGACAGAGGGAAAGGCCTGTGCCTTTGTGTTTATGAAATAATCCAACCTTTACGGAGAGAGGAGCTAAAGAACTGTGGCAGCATGCCAGCCTCCTGTTAACAGCTTGGTGGGTGGGGTGGTGGGTGGGGGTGGGGGTGGGGGGGGGGGTGAGGGGTGTGAGATGGAGGGGCGAGGGGGGGCACCACTTCTTTAGGTCTGGAGTCCTCTCTGTACTCCGTTTCAGGTCTCTCCGACAGTTCTCTCTCCGGGAGGGAGGGAATGGGGGATTCACAACACACCGAAGTTACGGGGTGACTGGCCCGTCAAGGAGATAAAAAGAGAAGGAGTGGATGGAGGGAGGGAGGGAGGGAGGAGGAGTCGGTGTGAAGGAGGAGAGAGGCGAGAGCTAGAGCGAGAGCCCTGGAGGAGGCAGCCTTTTTGACACGCTGATGGAGAGATGAGTGACAGGCCGCTCAGCTTTGTTTGCTGTCAATCATGTCTCTCTTCCGCCCGGCAACGGCACCCAGGGTCTGTAGGGAACAAGGAGAGGAGAGAAGAGAAGAGGGTGAATGCCTGGTGGGGGGATAGTTTGACAGAGAGAGAGAGAGAGAGAGAGAGTGTGTGTGTGTGTGTGTGTGTGTGTGTGTGTGTGTGTGTGTGTGTGTGTGTGTGTGTGTGTGTGTGTGTGTGTGTGTGTGTGTGTGTGTGTGTGTGTGTGTGTGTGTGTGTGTAGGGATAGAGTTTGACATCAGCAGGCGGATGGCAGTGTAACACGGGAGAGATCCTTGATGTGGGGGTGTCAGGATGGGCATAGTGAGTGTGTACATCCCAGAGGGGGGTTTTATAACCAAAGCCATCAAGGTGCATTAGATCCTGATGCTTTTCACACTAAGTCCACACCTCACCTTGGTTTTCACTTATCATGAGTTTGTTTTCTACACCCCTTCCCAGGAGAACCAAAAACACCAGCAACTGAATCTTCAATCTAACGTACCCTTAAAATGTAAGTTCTTAATATCATTAGCATTATATAACATTTGGAGGATTATACAGTGTAGTGGTTGGATTGTGGCAGTTACAACACCGTTGAAACATACTGTATGTATCAGACCAATGTTAGTCATTCCAAAGCACAGGTACATTCTAGAAACAGGTGAGATGGTGGTATGCATGATAAATGAACAGTCAGGTCTAAACAAAGCCCTACAGCCATACCATTTCACAATATGCATTGACAAAAGACTGCTGCACTTATATCAACAATAGTTGCTATGGTAATATAAATTGCCTGAGTATAAACAAAACATGTAGTGTTGTTGTGATCTCAACACTGAAAACATATTTTCTTTATTCACTATTCATACACGGATACAAATGAATGTTTTCTTGTTGAAAGACCTGGAATGAATCCTGAGAGGGACCATCTGATCCTCGACTGTTTTATTTGACTCATGATCACACAAGGCCTTTCAGGTTGAATTCAGAACCCTCAGAAAGAGAGTTCAACTCATGCAGCTGCAGATGACGGGCGCAGGGAGAAAACTGCCTATGGTCCATGCATCTTAGACTTTTCAAATCCTCTACTAATCAACAAGCACGTTAGCTGTCTGTACCTGACACCTCGTCTAAAGTAGGGTTCTGTACCGAACACTCCAGCCGACTATTCAAAAACGAAGGACAGGCAATTCAAAAGTCCTCAGCGTTAAAAAATGCATTGTATAACACAAAGGGCATGTGTAAGCAACATAGACATAGTCTAGGTCATTTTGATGTAGGTTTTTGTATTCCTTATGGTTTTTTTGTTGATGAAGTGATTCCTGGATGAGGCAACATCCCAGACTTGGGGAATTCCGAACATTGACAAGGTCTATTATTTGGTTTAACCAAGGACATGTATTTTTATTTTCTTTCTGAAACAGAAAAAAAAGAAAAAAGTTCAATTTCAATTTCAAAGCGTACGCAACTCAGTTGACCTGCACTATGCAAATATCTCTTTCAACATTCAGGTCCTGAATCAGCGAGAGAACGGCAGGCATCCATTTCCACCTGGCACTAGCTGACCGGAATTAGTTTTAATAAAAACTTCCAACATTTGAAATGGACAGGACTGCTTCAAATAACATCTCTGGACATACTGCACATAGAGTACAGTAAACAGCTAAATAACTGTGAAAAAGCAATCTGATGTATAGATTTCTACATCAAAATCAAATAGAAAATCCCCAAGTAATTTCACCCCTAACTATCTATATTCCTCAGTTAGCTTTGTCCCCACATTTTAAACAACCAATACTCTAAATGCAGATTACAGTATGTATCTCTCCATATCTCCACACACACACACACACCACACCACACACACCACATGCACACACAACATACGCACACACACATCTTTGTTTTACTATCCTTGTGGGGACGAAACAATTGATTCCCATTCAAAATATATTTTCCTTAACCCCTCACCCTAAACCTTAACCCTAACCTTAATCCTGAACCTCTAAATCTAACCCTAAATCTAACCGTAACTTCTAATCCTAAAACTAACCCGAATTCTAACCCTAACCCTAATTATAACGCTAACCCTAAACCTAACCCCAAAGCCTAAAATAGTATTTTTCCTTGTGACTTCTGGTCCCCACAAGGATAGTAAAACCAAACACACACACTCACGAAACAAGGCTGCAGCTTAGCTGAGCTAGCGCTAGCCACTAAATAGAGACACATTTCACAGGCAGGTAGCCTTTTTCTCCAGCCAGCCCAATAGTTACTTGGCTTGCAGGCAGCGGTAGGTAATTGATGATGACGTTAGCCAGAAGCAGTGTGAGGGATGGATCAGTGGACGTTTTAGTGCTGGTTAATCAGTCAGCCCAGACAATGGACCCGCTGACCCAACACACCTAGTCCTGAGTGATCAATTAGCCTGCTATACGCCTACAGCCTGAATGTACAGGCCTCACTGCCCAGCCTGTGTATAGGTCTCTCTGTCTACCCTTGAGATGGGCTGAACGCGATAACTTCTGCTTGTTTATTCTCTATTTTGCCATGAGATAGAAAATGCCATCAGCTATACTTTAAGTTACAATTTTCAGGACTGTTTTTCATTTTTTATTAGCTCATAGATTATTGCAAAGGAATACAGTAAATATATCTTATACCTACAGTAAAAGTACAATATCTGGTCATATTTTATTTTGATAAACAATGATATTCTCCAACCATTTGGGTCAGATGGCAGTACTGAGCCAACTGTCTGACCTATGGAGTACTTCTACCCATATAGCCAGCATTGAATTGGGTCTATTTTTATGAATCTAAAAGAATAATTCTGTTCTATTAAAATCCATCACATCAATCATGATGACCATTATCCACAGCTATGGATGGAGACCTTGATCAGATCCACCACTCTGAATGAGAGGAGAGAGAGAGAGAGGGAGAGAGGAAGAAAAAAGAGACAGCACAAGGCCAAAGTGGAAGAGAGAGCGAGAGACAGAGAGAGCGAGAGAGAGAGGGGGGTGAAAGGGTGAAAGGGCAGGAGTGAGCAATGGTGAGAGAGCGGGAGTGAGGGAGACAAAGTGAGTGAGGAGAGAAGGGTGAAGAGGAGCAAAGAAGAGGGGGAAGACCTTAACTGCTAAAAAGTAGGAATGTCAATGGAGGAGACATGGGAAGGTAAAATGAAGCCAGTTATCCAGTTGAGATCTTGGCACCGAAGCTCTATGCCATTAATAGACATAATATTACCAAGTGCTGGAGGTTACATGGGGCCTGTTTCAGTAGGGTGGGCCTGATTGGATAAAGATGGGGTAGGGGGGACAGAGACACCCAGGCTAGAATAACAGGGACAGTGGTACCCAAACTAGATAAGGGGAGTGGGGACAGAGATACCCAGGCTAGGTAAGGCGAGCATGGGGGAGTGGGACAGTTATACCCAGGCTAGAAAAGGGAAGTGGGTACAGTTATACCCAGGCTAGATAATGGGAGCGGGGACAGTTATACTCAGGTTTGATAATGGGAGTGGGGACAGTTATACCCAGGCAAGATAAGGGGAGTGGGGACAGAGATACCCAGGCTAGATAATACATAAGGGAGAATGGACAGAGATACCCAGGCTACATAATTGATAAGGGAGCACGGACAGAGATACCCAGGCTAGATAATAAATAAGGGAGCACGGACAGAGATACCCAGACTAGATAATAGATAAGGGAGAATGGACAGAGATACCAAGGCTAGATAATAGATAAGGGAGCAGGGACAGAGATACCCAGACTAGATAATAGATAAGGGAGAATGGACAGAGATACCAAGGCTAGATAATAGATAAGGGAGCATGGACAGAGATACACAGGCTAGATAATAGATAAGGGAGCATGGACAGAGATACCCAGGCTAGATAATAGATAAGGGAGCATGGACAGAGATACCCAGGCTAGATAATACATAAGGGAGCATGGACAGAGATACCCAGGCTAGATAATAGATAAGGGAGCAGGGACAGAGATACCCAGGCTAGATAATACATAAGGGAGCACGGACAGAGATACACAGGCTAGATAATAGATAAGGGAGCATGAACAGAGATACCCAGGCTAGATAATCGATAAGGAGCATGGACAGAGATACCCAGGCTAGATAATACATAAGGGAGCATGGACAGCGATACCCAGGCTAGATAATACATAAGGGAGCATGGACAGAGATACCAAGGCTAGATAATACATAAGGGAGAATGGACAGAGATACCAAGGCTAGATAATACATAAGGGAGCACGGACAGAGATACACAGGCTAGATAATACATAAGGGAGCATGGACAGCGATACCCAGGCTAGATAATACATAAGGGAGCATGGACAGCGATACCCAGGCTAGATAATCGACAAGGGAGCATGGACAGAGATACCCAGGCTACATAATTGATAAGGGAGCACGGACAAGAGGTACCAAGGCTAGATAATACATAAGGGAGCATGGACAGAGATACCCAGGCTAGATAATACATAAGGGAGCATGGACAGCGATACCCAGGCTAGATAATCGACAAGGGAGCATGGACAGAGATACCCAGGCTACATAATTCATAAGGGAGCACGGACAAGAGGTACCAAGGCTAGATAATACATAAGGGAGCATGGACAGAGATACCCAGGCTAGATAATACATAAGGGAGCATGGACAGAGATACCCAGGCTAGATAATACATAAGGGAGCATGGACAGAGATACCCAGGCTAGATAATAGATAAGGGAGCATGGACAGAGATACCCAGGCTAGATAATACATAAGGGAGCATGGACAGAGATACCCAGGCTAGATAATAGATAAGGGAGCATGGACAGAGATACCCAGGCTAGATAATAGATAAGGGAGCATGGACAGAGATACCCAGGCTAGATAATACATAAGGGAGCATGGACAGAGATACCCAGGCTAGATAATACATAAGGGAGAATGGACAGAGATACCCAGGCTAGATAATAGATAAGGGAGCATGGACAGAGATACCAAGGCTAGATAATAGATAAGGGAGCGGGGTACATAAAAGATCACAACAGCCAGGTCATTATCACTCTCTACAATTCAGACACTGGTCCTTCCTCTCATTATTACCCACTTTGAATCCAGTGTCACTGGCAGAGGAGAGCAGAGCAGAGGAGAGGGGTGTGCTATGCATTTTAAGTGAGACCTGGGCTATTTGGGGCAGGTCGCCTGCTTCCTCCCCCCATCGATCAAGAATAAGGTGGGACATTGCAGAAATAAAGGGGCTTTAGTGGATGTGAGAGATTAAGCTTAATACTATGTTGATAAATAATAATATGTTGATAAAGGCTTTCAAAGAGTGAACACGTTGTCAATTAGAGGTCGACCGATTATTATTTTTCAATGCCGATACCGATACCAATTATTGGAGGACCAAAAAAGACGATACCGATTAATCGGACGATTATATATAAATATTTGTAATAATGACAATTACAACAATACTGAATGAACAATGAACACTTATTTTAACTTAATATAATATATAAATACAATCTATTTAGTCTCAAATAAATAATGAAACATGCTCAATTTGGTATAAATAATGCAAAAACACGGTGTTGGAGAAGAAAGTAAAAGTGCAATATGTGCCTAAAAAAGCTAACGTTTCAGTTCCTTGTGTGGTGGAATACTGACTCAAAAATATAACACTCTTACTAGAACTTGTGAATTCAAATTAGACGTTAATACAAAGTAGCAAAGCCGAGCCCTTCCATGGAAAAGACTCTTTTACAAAGTAACAGAGCCGAGCCCCTCCATGAAAAATACTAAATTCTCATAGTACAGAGTCCTGCCTTTATAGGATTCTGTCTTTGCATAACGTATAGAGTCCCCTCCCTCTATATGAAAATAGCTTCCCTTGACCTTTCTCCATCATCTTTCCATCTCAGTTCTTGCTTGTTAACGCCCACATCTGACAGCTGTATAGGTTATAATGGTATGTTCCCTTCCTTGTATAGCCATTCTGTCTCAGCTCTTCAAACCGGACAGTCTAAATACTGCATGCTAATATTGGAGTCATGCACTAGATGACATCTTTCTGCATCCGGCCAATGTACTTATTGTCTTGATGTTTTCTCAGCATAGCAACTGCACCTAGTTACATTGAATAATCTCTCACACTTGCTCAGAACATATGAAAGCTGGTGGTTCAATATTCCCAGTTAAGAAGTTTTAGGTTGTAGTTGATTATGACGCGCGACTATTTCTCTCTATACCATTTGTATTTCATATACCTTTGACTATTGGATGTTCTAATAGGCACTTTAGTATTGCCAGCCTAATCTCAGGAGTTGATAGGCTTGAAGTCATAAACAGCGATGTGACTCAAGCATTTTCTAAGAGCTGCTGGCAAACGAAGTAAAGTTTGAATGAATGCTTACGAGCGTGGTGCTGCCTACCACCGCTCAGAGACTGCTCTATCAAATATCAAATCATAGACTTAATTATAATATCATTAACACAGAAATACGAGCCTTTGGTCATTAATATGGTCAAATCCGGAAACTATCATTTAAAAAACAAAACGTTTATTCTTTCAGTGAAATACGGAACCGTTACGTATTTTATCTAATGGGTGGCATCCCTAAGTCTAAATATTCCTGTTACATTGTACAACCTTCAATGTTATGTCATAATTATGTAAAATTCTGGCAAATTAGTTCGCAACGAGCCAGGCGGCCCAAACTGTTGCATATACCCTGACTCTGCATGCAATGAACGCAAGAGAAGTGACACAATTTCCCTAGTTAAAATTGCCTGCAAAAACAAATTTATTTTCACTAAATATGCAGGTTTAAAAATATATACTTCTGTGTATTGATTTTAAGAATGGTATTGATGTTTATGGTTAGGTACATTCGTGCAACGATTCTGCTTTTTCGCGAATGCGCTTTTGTTAAATCATCCCCCGTTTGGCGAAGTAGGCTGTGATTCGATGATAAGTCAACAGGCACCGCATTGATTATATGCAACGCAGGACAAGCTAGTTAACCTAGTAATATCATCAACCATGTGTAACTAGTGATTATGTGAAAATTGATTTTTTTTTTATAAGTTTAATGCTAGCTAGCAACTTCCTCGTGGAATGCAATGTAATCGGCCATAATCGGCGTCCAAAAACGCTGATTACCGTTGAATCGGTTAATTGAAAATGTATTGAAAATTCAGCAATATACACAAACAAAACTGTAAAATAAATTGCTTACTATTTGACATGGAATAGAGTCCTATGAAGGCTAAGAACTCTTCTGCGGTTCAGCAAGTGAGTATTTTAAGTCTTTCCTGTTCTTAGGCAACCTTGGTGTACAGTACACTGGGCTCCCGGCTCACTGGCTCATAAGGCATACATAGAATGGAGTGTATTTTTGGGGCATAGGATCCTACCAATGAGGCAATGCTGAGGTTGATTTTATATTTAAACCCATAAATGTTTTACAGGATCCATATGACCTCGCAGAGAGCTCTCTCGCCAACTCTTTCCCTTCTCTCTTTTTCTCTCTCTGAAGCTGTGACCCCCCCCCCCACCTTATGTCCGCTTCCATTTCGTCCCTGGGGCCACTCGGGCATGGCTGAGTGTTTAAAAGTCAGTGGGGAAAGACATGCATGCTTGGCCCGGCAGTGGTTACAACTACTGGAGTAGCTTCTGACTGAGTCATGTGTATGAATACCCAGCCTCTTCAGCTCCCTCCTACCTCACTGCCTCCCAACAACCTGCCCATCCTGCTCTTCTTCTTTTCATCTTCTCTCTTTATACCTGTTCCCTATGCCCTCTCATATTTTCCACGTCTCTCTCTGTCTCCATCTCTCGCTAAACAAAGCCAGTGACGTGCCTAGCTTGTGTGGAGAGACAGGAGAGACAAAGACAGACGGAGACATAGAGAGAGAGAACGAGAGAGAGAGAGAGCGAGAGAGAGAGAGAGAGAGAGAGAGAGAGAGAGAGAGAGAGAGTGAGAGAGAGCTGGGCCAGCATCACATGGAGACTTGTGCCATGCATGGAGGGCTCTTCACTCTCCTCAGATTCCTGGGCCTGCCTTCCTTTCCCAGAATCCCTAATCTTCCTCGTTAACAACCTGCCAATATGACAGTCCTCATAAATAAACATGTGGCAGATAACCGGAGCACGCCCCCTGCAAACATGACAGCCAAACGTTCAATGTTCCAGAATGTTTGATGAGCCCAACACACATCTCTGTGGCATACCATCACCACAGCACCAGCCGATCCCTACAATGGCCTCCCCTCTCCTCTAGCTTCAACGTGTCACTGGCTAAAATTTGCATACAGGTGTATGATCTTTTTTCAATCATGGTGTGGTGTATCCTAGCTAATGAATGAAGCTATAACCACTGTTTCAGTGAATCAGCATGGCTTTCTGTCTGTTGGGGAGGGGAGCATCGAGAAATCAAAGCGAAGGTTTTGAGCAGAACAGCAGTGGAACATGGCAGCCGTCCCTTCCCCCTCTAATACAATCTGATTGTAGGCCCAGACAGGTCCCGGGCCTCTGAAGGCAAGAAACTCCCTCAGCGCTGCTGCCAAGACGTGCTTGTCTTGCCCCCACAGCTGCATCTCACATGGTCTCTCTCTCTCTCTCTCTCTGTCTCTCCTTTTCTCTCACCCCCCCTCTCTTACGCTCTCTTACTCTCACCGCTTTCACACTCTCCTTCCTCTCTCACTCTTACTCCCTGCCACATGCACCTTGTGTGTGAGAGAGGGGCACTTTTGACAGGGTGACTCTTACGATGCTGTCTGCGTGGAGTCGTGTGTGTGGAGCTCGGGGCGTCTGTTACTCCTGCGCCACATACAGAAGTGTACTGTAGCAAACTAGACAGCAGGGAGAAGGTATACGCCAGCCACCACCACTACCACTCCTCCACCCTCTCTCTCCCTGTCTCTCGCCCTCTCACATTCTCCTCGGCCTCCCTTCGCCACCAAGCACACACTTCATTGCGACATAGGAACATAGGAACACCTAATGCATTATTAAAAACACTTTTCCTAAAAGCCTGCTACCATATTATTCAGCCTTCACAGTGGCATGCCTGCATGGCTACTCTACATGTCCAGCCCAGCAAGGTAACCCACTGGAAATAGTTCATAGTAATTCATAGTAATAAACATGTATAGCAGCTGATACTGTTACAATGAGCTTTATCAAAATCCAAGGTCCTTTAAAGGCAATGTATAAAATAAAGTAGCCATGTCTAAATTATAAGGTAAATACCGTAGCAAGTGCAAGTTTTACTATTGGCAACATGTCAACATCGGTGGACTGGAGATCATTATAATGACTATTGCTCTTCTTACCAAATTTGATCAACATCATAATCTATGGGTGAACAGAATATCATTTAGTATCATATCTAATATTAACCTTACAAATCCATGTGTGCACATTACTGCACTTGCTTTAAAATTCTGTGAAATTAAATTGGCATACATTAATGATTTGCCAATATTATTATTATTATTATTATTATTATTACAAACAAACGAAAACTAAAAAATAAGTTAGTAGGCCCTGTATTAGAAATATATCACCATCATGTATTTAAATAGTATGCCATAATATTTATGATATGTGATAATGTTAACCAAACTCAACTGTATAAAATACATTATACTGGCTCTCTGTCTGCAGCTTCTTGTTTATCATTATTATTTACCAACTCTAATCAAAGTCAAGTAATACCCAGAGGATAAGCCTGGATTCGAAGTGCACGGGTGAACCACGGACAGAAAGCTGCTCTGAATAAAACAATTACTCAAACATATCGTTAGGCGTATCAATAGACTACACTGAATATAAGAAACTACCAAGCCTTTCAAAAGGATGCAGGATAGGTTGTCGTATATAAAAAACACTTCTATTTTGGTACCCGCACACCTCTCATTCTTTAGCCTATTAAAAGACTTGGGGCTACAGCAGGTGTATTGATAGGACAGGGCTGAACATGGCATAACCATGAAGTATATTTCCTTTAAAACAACCCAAAAAAATACAGAATGGACAGTATCTTTTTAGCAGCATTTCATGATATTAACTGTAAATACTAATACGGAATTGATCAATTCCACAAGGGGGCGCTTCCACAAATCGCAAGTAGGCTTTGCTTTGCCAAAAGGGCACCGGAGTCAAGTAATTAATGTTTTCATTACATTTTTTAAGGTATTAAATGAGTAATGAGCATGGACGCTTTCAACTTCATTCGGACTGCATTATGGCAAATTATATCAAAAGTTCAAAGATATGACATAATCAACACTTCGATAAGAGCCTACTTTGGGTGGATTTCCAACAAAAGTTAGGCTACAAAGTATTGAAAGATGAGTCAGCTATTAAGACTACCATCATACAGCATACAATGTTTTAACGAAGTTGGACACAATTAAACGAGTTACTTTAATTGTACAACATGCCTACAAAATAGACTTAGTTCAATAATAGCCTATGCGTACTTACATTTGTAGGTTTGCCTCAATTCACCGTGCACAGTCCAGTGTTCAACAAGTTCAGCACTGACCACAGGAACCCCTTTAAGATGCGCGTGTAAATCTTAATGTGATGAGTTCGGTAGAAACGGGATGCTAAAAGTTGATGACCCAAGAGTTAAAACAAGCTGAGTCTGGAGAGGAGGCAGCGATTGAACGGTCCCCCCGCGCGCACGTCAATCTTCCTGGAATCGCTGTGCAAGTGCAACATCTCTTTAGTGAAGAGACGGGATCAGAGGAGATTTTCTCCCACTTTAAAACAAATGACTGATCACTGTCTGGAGCTCTGAGAGCAGCACAATAAAACAAATAGGTGAGTATTTTGACAGCAGCCTATGTCCTGCGCGCCGCTGGTCATCATTCTGCCACGTGCAATTCCATTATTGCATTGTTGGAGGCAATGGAACTGTGTCCGCATCAGAAAAATAAAAAGACCACTAGGAAAAAACTTTGAAACGCGAAGGCTCCTTTGTCTTTTATAAAATTTCCGTTTAATCTGTATCATTTCTTAGATCCACAGCCAAGACATTTGACTCCTGTGAGCGGATATACACTTATCTCTCTCTCTCTTAATCTCTCGCTATAGCCTACTCGTTACAGGCACTCAAAGGGAACATGAATCACAGCAATTAGCAGCGCTGCCGAGAATATCCTCCACTGTTCCGGCGTCACGCATCCCTCGCGCATTCCCCTACACAGCACAGCTAGGCAGGAAACTGCTCAGTGGAGATGGCGGGTAAGAGATAGCGCACTTAGAGAGTCCGTTAGATTAAACCGCTCACTCAGCCTCAATATTTCCCCCCCAGCGCAGTCCTCTTTCAGGACCAGTCTGAGACTCAATGGGGCGGATGTATCTAAACTTAGAGGACAAATGACAGATCACTGTGGACGGAGCAGAGAGAGAGAGAGATATGAGAGATAAGCAATCGCTTCCAAATGCGAGCTAATGTAGTGATTGCATCCCGTACCTCTACCAATAGGCCTACATGTGTTCCGCAGGGTCCTAAAGGTAGCAATTAAATTTAATAACTACAGTTATTTAACTATTTTAAATGTAGTTGTTTTGGTGATTTAGTTTAATGATATAGGCTAACTGTTTCAATGCTATGTAAACATAGGCTAGAGATGTGTCAGATTGCGCGCAGAATATGCGCACTGGACTAAACATTGTGGTGATGTTGGTAATTGATTTGGAGATGCACACATATGGAAATGAAAATCAAACATATAGGCCATCCATGCCTAAATACGGGGCTCCTGGGCCCCCAAATCATTCCCGGGTTAAATTAATGACGGTTTGAAAATATGAGTATAGAGGTCTGTCAAATATAGTCACGGGATGATGCGCAAAGCATGCACTCCACCCCATACATGACGTGCTCAAATTACAGCACACACAGTACCACGGCCACCCACCCAAAACCTTGATGAGTCAGTGTGAGTTGCTGGAAGTTTAGCAACGTCATTACACCTTGTGTAAGACTCAATCTGTTAGCTGCATTTTCACTGCAATTTACCGGACACTGGCAAGAGTCGAAACATGTGATTTCTACAGGGGATTGAGTCCGCAGCAATCTCTCACACCGTCAGGATATTAGCCTTGGGGAGGGCCTAGATTATATTAAAATTCGATCCATTCTGACAGTAAATCCTCCGGCGGTAGCGATGATCCGGAGGACAGAAAGAAACCATCAAGACCAGAGATGGAGAGAGAAAGCGAAAGCACTGAAGTTATATCAATGACCCTGCTACTCCTGTTTTGACGTCTAGGGCCGGTTTGGAATACAAATCTATTTCAATTCTTCTCCATTGAGTAGCAAAAGAGACCAGTCCCTATGGTTTACCTGTATAGAGGTCTCATGTAGGAGTACATGTAGTCTGTTAGGCATGTATGATTCACAAGTTTGAAAAAACATCCTGGGGTTACAGATGCTGACCTGTGGCCTGTGACTTGAGAGTTCTGTAGAATGTCAATTGCCTAGTTTTGCAATTCTTGTACTGGACAATAAACTCCCTTATTTACTCACATATTTCGATTGAAAATGTCAAACGTTGCAATTAAAATCCGTGCTGAAAGTTGGAAAGAAGTAGCACGGGGCCATATTTTAATAACCTAATGCTTTTGTCAGGATTTAAAATTGAAATTTGGAATTAAAAGTCATTTTTCCCTTACAGTGTCTCGCTGCACCCCTGTTGATGTCGATATGTTGTAATTAATCAGTAGCGTTATTATCAGCATTGTACAATTTATATGAGGTGATGGAAGAAACCTATATGTCGAAATCAGCTCCCCACACACAGCTCGCTCTATGAGCAGTGCAATACATACACATATCAGACCTCTGTTAGACAGTGAGCCCTATGGTGAGGCATACGGCCTCAATTATCACACAGATATTCCCGAACAGCAAGTCCGCTGCAACACTTTGGCAAGCTTTACACCACGCAGCAAACGCACAAATAAATCAACGGAATAGGACAACAATTAAGAAGATTACAAATGCATACAACTAATCCACTGTACTTATATATTTATTTTAAAGTATTATTTCATGAATCGACTGTGCTCTATTTTATCAGAGTTATAAACTTTTCCTGTCAGCTGTCAGAAACCACTCTATCAAATCATCAAGCGTCTCATATCGCCGCGACCATCAACAAGTTTGTGCCCATCCCTCCAACACGCAAAAACCCAAACAAGTAGACCTTACCTTTTCTCTCAAAGCTTCATTCCGTATCCTTGCGAAGAATAGCGAAGATCATGTAACACAGCGATATATTTCTTTTTTTAAACCTGGACATCGTTGTTCACGCGGAGAACAGAGACTTGCTGTGAAACGACTAGTTCTCTCCGTGGCTTCACCGGAATGGGGTGAGCGGAGGCACGGATGTCACTTCAGTGACAATGCCACTTCAGTTAGTGAAACAATAAGACAAACACATGCAACGTCACACAGGGGTAAAGGGAAATAGTACTTTAAGTTCTACTTGATCCTTGTCTGAAAAGTTGTTGATGACAAAAATAGAATGGCTATGACTATTGAGCACGTCTTTCATTAGACTTGCAGACGGAGCGGTTATAATACCGCTGCAGCATACTGACATGTACTGACATGTAGTAAATGATCTTGTCTACCAAGACACACACAGTTCAAGCATCTTTCAGTAGTGGAAACATCGTGTTTAATTGATATAAAATAATTTGTTATGAGTATACTTTAGTGTGCCTTTAATAGTCATATACTAAGTCATGCAATGTCACAACTAAGTTTAGTAAATAATTTCAAGTGAAAAGATACGGCTACGGAAAACAGATTGATAGTAGGAAATATCTAACACGTGACAATCACATGACGGTTGTGGAAAGTATAATAACAGTGCATCTGAGGATCTGTCAGCCTTTTTTAGCAAACAAAAATGGAAGCCAGCCAGTCACATGGGCTATTTTTGCTTTGACACAACATAAAATGTATCTAAATTAAGCATATTCCCAATCCTAACATGGAGAACAATTATTATCAAATTGTGTTAGTGTAATTTACTCTGCTCAAAATACATTACACGTGCACTTCAAAAGAAAAAGATCAGAGAAAGTGTATAGCTCTATGTAGATGCATCAACTGGGCACTGACTTCAGCACCATAGACAGCTCCCCGCGCGTTAACTGGGCAGCACCGCTCTTTTCTGGAGCTGGACAGGTCGTCACACGTTAACTGGGCAGCACCGCTCATTTAAGGAGCTGGACAGCTCCTTACGTGACAAAGCACAGGTGAATACTATAGGGATCATCTTCTCACAAATAGAATGCATTTAGCTTTTTAATAACACACACCTCGATCCATGCAGAGGCATTTTACATCTTAATCTACCTTTCAGCACGTGGACAGATCCTCACGCGACTCGCCCAAGGGCAACTCATCTGACACGAACATACCATCACAAACCACACAATAACCAGCATTGGAATAAAACAGGCCATTTCATGCAACTCTCTTTTCCTGTAATGTCTAGTTTGTGTGTCCACTTAGCTACACCGAGGACAGAATGGATTAAAATACAGATGTTATAGACTGAATATCTTTCAAAAAGTACAATTGTTCTCACTGCATCACCACAACTCTGAAGAAGAGAAGAAAGACAAATGTTAGTCTATTTAAAACAATGCCTCAGGGTCAGTATACACTAACTAGGACCTGAACAGGAAGCATTTAAGGCCCTTACTTTAGTTATAGTCCTTCGTGGTCAGAGAGGACTTGTGGCCTTACAATAACCTCTTCGTCTACACAGGTTGTAATATCTAACAACTATTAAACAATTACCTGTAAAATATCTCACTGACAGAGGGATAAAAATGGTACTTGAACTAGACATCAAATGTATTGTGGTCAGATGGATTGTAAAAACAAATTGGGATCCACTGGCCCCTTTCCTTCTTTGATTGAAAAGCTTCTGCACAATCTATGTTTACTATCCCCCAGCCCCCCACCCCTCCCCCACATTCAGCACAGTGTCTTAAAATCTATGTGAAGGTTCGATAGTTGGCACTGCAATTGACACAGACCGGCAATCACGTGCCTCACGCTCCATTATTTGTCATCCACCTCTGTCAGTGTGTGTGTATGTGTGCTTGTGTGTTTGTGTGCCTTTCTGTGGATGCTGTGCTGTCATATATTGGATGATGATTAGAAAATGGATGTCTACAGACGTTTTTGCCCATCACTGTCTCACAGACGGCAGGCTGAGTATTGGATTTTACCTTGGTTCAATGGAGTGTACTGTTGCCTTCATCCGGTCGGCAAGCCAGTGGAAGGCAGTGTGTGTATTTGTATTTGTATTTATAATGAATCCCCATGAACTCTTCCTGGGGTCCAGCAAAATGAAGGCAGTTATACAATTTTCAAAACATTACAATACATTCACAACAGATCTCACAACACACGTTTTTCTTGAAAAACAAAACAAAAAAAGACTGATCATCAGGAAGTGTTACAAGCACTGGAACAAAATAGGCCTCGGTTTGAGTCCCAGTCGAACAAAAACCCTGGATTTGCTACATAGGTGTCAGCAGCGGGATGGTCAGGACACCATAATATGTCAACTGTAAGCCCAGTAATAGTTCTATTACTACTCTTATTATATGTATTCTTATAAGAGAACATTACGCCCATGACCTGGCTAAAGACCTTTCATCAATCGGTGTGCTACAGTCCTCTACTTATCCTGCATGGTGCTTTAAGCCCATAACTTAACTCCCCCAAATTGAAATATCATAATAAGTCAAAAATAACAAAAAAAAAAAAACTATACCTGAGAAGAATTACATAGGAGCGTAATCCATAAAGTGCATGATTGAAAAGGGATTAGAACTACACAGGCACCACACAGTTTGGTGGATTTGTACTTCACACACAGGCGAAACCCGTCTGCCTCGCCTCCTGCCGTAGGCTGATTGCGATTTGGCCATCCTGTTCGGGATTTACTTAACAGCACCAAACAACTCTGTCCCTGTTGTGATGTGTTGTGTCCGTTCATGCAGTCATGGCTCACTGCATTCAGTTGGATGCATTGCTGACACACACACACACACACACACACACACACACACACACACACACACACACACACACACACACACACACACACACACACACACACAGACACACAGACACAGACACACACAGACACAGACACACACAGACACACACGCACACACAATTCCAGCTAAGGATTTGAATGTGAAGTCAGTCACATTCATGGGCTGGGGATAAACAGGTAAATGGGAACACACCATAGTATTTGAACAGCTTTACTGTGTGCATCAATGTTTGGGTACAAAATAATGATTGAAACGTAGCCTTATTGTAAAGCAGAAATAATACAATGGAACAGTATAGGTGTGATAGAAAGGTGTTCAGTAACTGTATAATAGAGATAATCCAGTAGAAAAATGTGTTCAGTAACTGTATAATAGAGATAATCCAGTAGAAAAAAGTGTTCAGTAACTGTATAATAGAGATAATCCTGTAGAAAAAGGAAGAGTGATGGAGTTATTGAAACCTAGCCTTATTACAGTATTTAAAAGAATAGACAATAAAAGAAGGGAAGTAGTGTCGGTGTGAGAGAAAAAAGGTGTAGGGTAAATGCATGATAGAGATTAGTGCAATACAAGGTAGTTTGTAATATCCCTGTCTATAAAAAGGCTTACATCCAGGGCTGCTAATGATAATGATGACAGATGATCTCTCCAGGGCTGTGGGGAGACTAACGCACAGTTCAGGGAATTGCTCTTCTAAATTACGTTTTTGTAAATAACATGTTTCCAATTTGTCAAAATATTGGTTACTGTAACTGGCTGGTGGAAAATGATTCCTATTGGTTTATATATTGTAGGCCATTAGCCTACCAGGCACAAATAGGAGATGGTGATCTGGTGTCCGTCCCAAATGGCACCCTGTTCCCTATATAGTGCCCTAATTTTGGCAGGGCCCATAGGGCTCTGACCAAAATAACTGCATTGTATAGGGAGCCATTTGGGAAAGGGGGATACCTAGTCAGTTGTCCAACATTGTATTCAACTGAAATGTGTCTTCCACATTTAACCCAACCCCTCTGAATCAGAGAGGTGTGGGGGGCTGCCTTAATTGACATCTTCGGTGCCTGGGGAACAGTGGGTTAACTGCCTTGCTCAGGGACAGAACGACAGATTTTTACCTTGTCAGCTCGGGGATTCGATCCAGCAACCTTGCGGTTACTGGCGTAACTCTCTAACCACTTTGGACGCAGACCAGTTCTGATATGAATCCAGTCAGGGATGTTGTATCAGGCTGAAACGATCCCTCATAGACACATAGGCCTACGATCAAATTCATAAACTCTACAAGAATGCACACAACATAGATCATCTTCTCACATAGAGAATGCATGTAGCTTTTAAATAACACATACCTCGGTCCATGGAGAGGCTTTTTCAATCTTAATCTCTTTTTCTCAACTGTTTCACACTTTCCTAGCACCTTCCTCCTAGTCTGTGGAGTTATAATGGGGAATGTAACATAATGTCAAATGTTCATTTGATGGTACTTCTACTGACTCACATTGTTCTCTCATAACAGCGGTTGTCCTCATCAACTGCTGTCAGACAAGCCTTTGTGTTTCTCAGACTGCGGAAGACATTGTAACAGAGACAGAGGACCACAGACTTTTGGAAAGACTAGTTGTTGCATACCCACAAGCTCTAAGATAGTGGATTCTCCTCTCACACATCCCCACTTTAACAATGACTCCAACAATGAGTTAGATTAAGCACATTTTCTATTGATTCACCTTACAAGACAAATAAACCAATTTAATGTTTCTACGCCCTTTCTATTTGTTTTCAAATGATTCAAGGCAAGGATGGGTTAGAATGAGTAGAGCGTTGAGCAGAGAAGAGTGGCTGTGCATGCTAGAGTTTGATACGGACTTCAGGAGCATCTGGAAGCTAATACTGCACTTAACATTTCCAATATCTGTGTTCCTGCCTTTAGTCTGTCTACTAGGCACTGGCGGGTTAGAAGGCACCTGTGGCAACTAAGTGAATCTGAGCAAAAATGTTGCGTTGAAGTCACATTTAACAAGGAGATTCAATAAAGACGACCAAATAACAGCCTACCTGTATATCCTAATTTTCTTATTAAAATGTTACCCGTTCCATGCACCTCCTGTCTCACACCGCATAGTATCGTAAAGAGAAAAACATGTTTGCCATACTTTTATCATGTACATTAGTCTATCAGACATGATCACCTTACTGTAAGCTAATGGTTAGACTCCGACTGGAATGAAAACTTAAATGCCAGAGAATGCTAGACATTTGTCCTCACCTGAGCTGCATAGCACTCTTGTTAGGGTAATATAATTCAAGGAGACCTAGAGAGTGTTTCAAAGCAGCCTTCAGTGAACGGTTGGGTGAATCTATTAAACTAGTTCTGGATAACCATTTCAATAACAATCAGGTAAAATATGACATCAGATTCAGTTCAATGGGTTCAAGCCTATGGAAAAAAAATGTATACACAATAAAATAGACTAGGGCCAGTGGGATGGAAAACCTGGAAATACATTTTTTTAAACACAAACAGTTAATTGGTCTGGTATCTAGCCTATCTAAACCGTACAAGGAGTGAACAGACAAGAAATCCATATTGATAATCTTAGTCAGTGAGCCAATGGTGGATCCACACAGATTATGATTTTTGACAGGCCTATTGTACCAACTGCTGATGTCAATAACAGACACAAAGGCCTGGAAATAGCCCTTACCTTATATATATATATATATATATATATATAAATATAGCCCTGACCTTGTTACCTTGCTTCTACTGTAGGACCCACTCATAGTGTAACAAAAAAATGAAAAAAAAGATTTCATATAAATATGAGAAAAAGTGAGTTGCATACCATTTCAATTGAGCGCTTATTTGTTAAATGTATTTATTTCACTCCATCCACTTAAGTATTCAATTCAGATCAATTATCACAACACTTTGGCTCTCCTTCATATGTTTAAAGACATCAGGAAACTCTGTAGCATAAACTACATAACAATAGTGGGATTCTTTCCATCATTCCTTCTTTACAACTTAGGCCTTGGCTGACAATTAATTACCAAGTTTCCCTTTTTGCTGCTAAGCCAGGTTAATGTAAGGCTGACACTGCTTAAAGTGTCAAAGATTAGGCCTAAACATTATTGTTGAGCCTCTCCTGAATAACCATCAGGGATGGAAAAGGTCTTGGACTGTTTTTTGAGTTCTCCTATAGTGTAGTCCACGTGGATGCATATATGTCTGGAACTGTCCTCTGAGGGATACATGTTGACCTCGCCCACCACTGTGGTGTCCTGTCTAACATCCACTGCTTCATCCAGATACAACACTGCCTGCTTCCAGTGCGTCTCCGG
The DNA here is from genome assembly GCF_965601325.2 of Salmo salar. Classification (NCBI taxonomy): domain Eukaryota; kingdom Metazoa; phylum Chordata; class Actinopteri; order Salmoniformes; family Salmonidae; genus Salmo; species Salmo salar. Next base: position 13,643,308 of record NC_138309.1, read on the forward strand.
TTTGAAAGGAGATGTTGAGAGAACCAGGGGCTTCTCCTCGCCACCGGGAAAGGTCACCGTGAACCACACGCAGAGCGCGTTCACGGCAGACGAACCGAAACACTCGCATTTGAATGCCCCCTTCACGGATTTCAGCTGCTCCGTGGTAACCGAGTACAGATCCAACTCGGCGAACTTGGAGGGGTGGGAGAGCACGTCCTCTACCGTCACCAAGTTCACGGTGATGTCATTGCTCATGATGCATTTCCTGGCGAAGTCAGACATGCACGACATGTCCACGTCGTACTGGTCCTTCACAGTTGACCAGAAACTTAGCCGGTCCTCCACCACCAAGTCATTGATGGGTGCAATGTACAGTTCGGCCTTGGAAGGCAAAATAAGGCCGCCGGCTTTAAGCCATTTGTCGCGGGCGAAGAGGACAGAATTCAGCATAGATTCGTGAAGCAGCGCGTACCCCATCCACTCGCTTACTATCACGTCCACCTGCTCCGGCAAATCGATTGTCTCCAGAGTCCCTTTAATCACATCGATTATGTCTTCCATCTTGTTGTGTTTAACGATTTTAACAGCTTGATCAGCGATTGAACTAGCCTCCACCGCGTAAACTTTCCTGGCCCCGGCTTGGGCGCAAAATATGCTTAGAACACCGGTTCCTGCCCCGACATCCAACACTACTTTCCCCTGGATCAAACTGCTGTTCCTCAGTATCCCTGTCCTGTACGTGTTCGTCCGGACAGTGTCTGCAATCATTTCCTCGTGAATGGTAACATCAGAATAGCTGTCAAAGTACAGGTTATCCTGCACATTTTTGTCTAATTTCCTTTTCTTTGTGAAGTGGGACATTTCGCTTGCCCTCAGATTCTTGTTATCACGTTGGAACTTCAGTGCATTATACTTCCGGAAAGAGAAAACGGGTTGCACAATGGTCTTTGTCGTTTTAGAAGCAGTCGAATTCGTAGATTTGCTTGCTATTTGTTTTTAAAGAACTACATTTCCCAGAAGTAAACGCGAACCATCAAATGACAGTGGTCGCAATGCGTTGTTTGATGCCGCGTTCAAACCAACTGTGAACTCAGAACTCGGAAACTCTGACTTCAATGCGTTCAAAACAACTGGGAACTCGGAAAAAAACAAACTCTGACTGGGAAACGGTCATCCAACTCAGAATTTCAACTCGGAAAATCGGACATCTTTCTAGAGCTCCGACTTTCTGAGGTCCCTGACGTCATGATTTGCGCTCGTATTTTTCCGATATCCCAGTTGATATGAACGCGGCATCATTCAACGATTGATCAATGGATGACATGAGTAGCAGGACATCAAATATCATCATGAAGAATAGTGACAAACCTGTTTGATAATGAAAAATATGTTACAACCACAACCATCCACATCAAATGCAGCAATTAAAGAAAACTATCATCCCCATTTTCTTCACTCCTCATCATCTTATATCTTATGGTGCTTTCAAGAAAACTGGGAATTTGGAAAAATAAAAGGTCAAATCATGACGTCAGTGGTCTTGAAGTCGGAAAGTCGGAAAGTCAGAGAGACCCATGCTCCCAAAGAGGCCCATGCTCCCAAGTAGGAATTCCAAGTTGGTGGACCTTTCAAAAAGATTTTTCCCAGTTTGAGCTTGTTTTTACCCCAAGTTCCCAGTTTTCTTAAATGCACTGAAGTTCGAGTTCCAAGTTCCCAGATATTTTGAACAAGGCATTATGGTGCCTTATAAAAGAAAAACAATACACATTTTGTGAAATTACGATGCATTGGGCATCATAGGCCCACATGTGCTCCATCAGGACATGCTTTCCTGTGGGGAAGGCCAATTATAGGCTAAAGCATGCCCACAAATAGTTCTAAGCTCTCCAACCTGAAAAAGATGGCAGATAGAGCACATGTTTATGGCACTGTTCTCTTTCAGTGAATCCTCTGAGACTTTCCCAGTTCCTTCCACATATCCTTGGCTCGCGCTAGTTAGAGAATGAGCAGGAGCTGGATTCCATTTCACTAAGATGAAAAGGAGAGAGCTGCCAGGTTGTTGGGTTTTCCAGGATTCCTTTCAAATTAGTACTTAGGACAATGTGATGAAAAATGTGAATTTTACGTATCAGCTAACCACATCATATGTTATAGCAATCTGGTGCCCGACGGCACAGTCGATGAGGTGGCACGCAACCGTTGGTTGAAACATGCAACGTCTGAGCAGGGGACGTAACCAGTGTGTCTATCTGCCCCCCCCCCCCCCCCCCCCCCTCCCTCCACACACACACATACACAGGTAGCCTGGCTGGCCCCATGCCAGGGCCAATCAGAGCTTCACCACATCCCCAATATGATGGATGACATGAATTCCCTTTAACCTTAACAAAATGACAACACATCATCATCGCCTGTCTCTCTACAGACAGAGGAGTAGCTACAAAGCAGCTTTAGGTCTGACAAGCTGTACTTTTTCTTCACCTTCGGTTTGCCTGAATATGCTGCTTCTCTTTTTTGTGATGAAGTCACCTTGTACAGTTCCTATCATGGTGGGCAGTGTTGTCTATCTTGCTTTCTTCCTGCTCACTCTCTCTCTCTCACAGACACACACTCTAAGATAACACACATGTTTGCATAAAATCACCCCTATCATATAATGTAATTTCCCAATCTCAAATTATTGGAGGATTAAAAAAAACACGTTTGCTCAGATGTGAGCACCTGATCTCCTTTAATTAAAGTTTTCTATGGCTGTTTGCTGATCTAAACCACAGGCTCACTGGAGTCTGATTGGTGAGTCTGATGGACTGCAAGGAGGGAAGGCATTGTGTTCACTGGGCCTGAAACATGTTGGAAAATTTCAGAGATGTTAAAGCAGGGAGATGGGAGAGAAAAGCAAGGGAGCTGATGGTTGGTCAACCATGAGTACAGCTAGAGGAAACCAAATCACTTTGGAGAAATCGATAACCTACCCGCCCAAAGCTGATCTTTACTTTCTTCTTCTTTTCAAGCTCAAGAAGTTGTTTGTGAAGGACTCGTTACATCATGCTGAGACAGACACTGAGTGTGTGAGTATATCTGGTTTGTGTGTATGTACTGTCTGCTGGAGTTGTGGTGATGACCATGAACAGCACATGCCTGCATTTAGATGTCACTATGTATGTGTTTCCTGTTTGGCATGTGTGTTTTGAGAGAAAGAGAGGCAGTTGTGAAGGTTCTGAGTTCTGAGATTCAGAATATAAACAGGGAGGGAGACAGACAGAGAGAGAAAGAAACAGACAGAAAGAGAGACAGAGAGAGAGAGAGAGAGAGAGAGAGAGAGAGAGAGAGAGAGAGAGAGAGAGAGAGAGAGAGAGAGAAAGGTAGCAAGAGTGAGCAGGCTCTTTGTACTGGAAAACAGGATGTGGTGCTTCTTTTTGGGCAGCTGCTGTCAGTCTTTACAGTCCCCTAGGAGTAGCCTGACTGCTGTCAGCATGACCAGACCTGTCACCTGCCTTAGCACCAGCCGCACACCAGCCACACACACACACACACACACACACACACACACACACACACACACACACACACACACACACACACACACACACACACACACACACACACACACACACACACACACACACACACACACACACACACACACACACACACACACACACAGGGCCAGTGTCCTAGCAATCAGTCTCAGTGTCATGATCCCCCATTCCAGAAGACTAGCATGCTGAGTAACAGACACTGGGATGCAATGGCCGACTATCGATCATTTCCAGGGATCAATAGGAGAGTACTTTGATATTTTACTTTCATAGAACGGGGTTACATAAGCGAACAGTGGTCTGTCATAAAACAGCTTTTCCTTTTAAACAAAACATTGATTATTGTTTTCAATTGTTCTCTCTGTTTCCATGACAAACACAGTTCTCACACACAAACCATGTTTTTTTTTCTGTCTAGGACCTGAAACAGAGGAGAAAGCATATCTAAACCCATAGGAAACACATACACACAAGCACAATAATCAGAGATATTATCAAGCGCAAATATATCGAATTTGTCTTGCAGCAGTTTGGATGAGGAGTATTGGAGGTTGTGGAAGCGCTTTCTATAAGCCCTCCTCCATCATCATCCCCCTCCTTCCCCATCATCCCCTGCCCCTCCTATCCCACCCACCCTCCCCCTCCCTCCCTCATCCTCCCACTCATTCTCCTGACCAGTTGCTGTGACAGGATCTGGGCCCGTCAATCATGGCCCCATGAATCAATTCAATAATTACATCCTCTTTCCCCGAAGACCTGCTTCCCCTCCTTCCTCGTGTCAGTTACATTAGACTGCAATTAGATTAAATTACTAAGTACAACCTGCAAATATGACAGACACCAAGGAGGCAGGGAGAGAGAGATGCTGACTGCATCACAATTCCTCCTCAGTATAATTTGTATCTAGACTACAATTGGAAATATGCATGATTATTCACGGACGCTATTAGACATCTCACATCTTGTCCTTTTTTCATATTCAATCAACATGCTTGTACATTGTTGTAATATATGCATTACAACTATGTTCTCCCAGGTTTCCAGATGAATCATGTTATATTCTACTGTATGTTGTGTGTATGTTAGTCATTGAAATTAAATTCCAATAACTTTTATATCCTCTTAAGGGAACTTTATGTGTGGTGACAGATTGGTGCATACAAGATGCATAACAACATAGACGACAACAACATGTACAGTCATGTTTCAGTCTTTTGATACAACGTGTGCAGAAGCCTTGTGTGCCTTTATACTCCGGTTCCGTCCACTCTTCACGTCCGCCTCCATATCACTTAACCACTTAACCACCAAGTCAAGTGAAGACTACACTGCTCATTAATCAAAGATCCTGTAAAAGAAAAGGTTGATCAGGTTTTAAGTGCTCCAAACGGACTGTAGTGAACAGATCATGATGGTGCACTTAAAGAGAAGTGCTTAATGCTCTGAGTTGTTGAAACAGAAATAGCCACAGATGGTTTTAATAACTGCCCTGAGCTTAGGTTTTTTAACAAAAGACATGCAGTATGGTATAGACCAGTGGAGGCTCCTCGGAGGAGGAATGGGAGGACCATCCTCCTCAGTGAATTGCATAAAAAATAAAAATTGTAAAAGATTTAAAAAGTTATCCTTTTTAGATAAAACTACACTAAGTATAATCACGTCACCAAATAATTTATTAAAACACTATTTTGCAAGGAATGTCTACAGTACACTCAACAGAACTCTGTAGGGTAGCACCATGGTGTAGCCAGAGGACAGCTAGCTTCCGTCCACCTCTGGAGAGCCAGACTTCAATACAAAACCCAGGAGGCTCATGGTTCTCACCCCCTTCCATAGACTTACACAGTAAGTCCAATCAGAGCTCTTGAACTGACATGTTGTCCACCCAATTAAAGATTCAGAGAATGAATCTAGTACTGAAAAGCTACAGCTAGCTATCACTGCAGTGTATAACATGTGATCAGTAGTTGACTCCAAGAGAGAGAAAGACAATAATTAAACCGTTTTTAACAAATTAATTTCTTCCAAAATGAAGGAGAAGCAAGAGACAAATATAGAGATATTTTGTCTTTTATTTTTTTCAGTTTCAGTTTAGCCCACAAACACTCTGCTCAAATAGATGATTGCTGTGTTAGCTAGCTGGCTATGAGTGCTAAACTGCTTACTGATTGTACTCTGTAATGTTACTGCATGATTGTAGTGGGTTCACTAACGCATTAGTTCTATTAGCTATGTTGATGTTACTTTAGCTAATATGGTGACAATGATGTAGGCTGTGTGTAGTAGTTATGATATGGTTTGGCTTGGAAAGTTTTTTTTCGCCTGGTCATATACAGCTGGTGTGTTGTGCATTGAAGTCCACAAGCTAAGGGACAAGGTGAGAGGAGGAGAGTGTACAGATGCGTGTAGGAATACAATGTGGCTGCTATGAAAGTGAACTGTGTTTTGACTCATCAGACCAAAGGATGCTCGTGTTTCTTGGCCCAAGCAAGTCTATTCTTCTTATTGGCGTTCTTTAGTAGTGGTTTCTTTGCAACAATTCGACCATGAAAGCCCGATTCACGCAGTCTCCTCTGAACAGTTGATGCTACTTGAACTCTGTGAAGCATTTATTTGGGCTGCAATTTCTGAGGCTGGTAACTCTATTGAACTTATCCTCTGTAGCAGAGGTAACACTTCCTGTCCTGTGGCGGTCCTCATGAGAGCATGTTTCATCATAGCACTTGATGGTTTTTGCAACTGCACTTGAAGAAACGTTCAAAGTTCTTGAATTCTTCCAAATTGACTGACCGTCATGTCTTAAAGTAATGACGGACTGTCGTTTCTCCTTTGCTGATTTGAACTGTTCTTGCCATAATATGGACTTGGTCTTTTACCAAATAGGGCTATCTTCTACCTTTCCACAACACATCTGATTGGATCAAACACATTAAGAAGGAAAGAAATTCCACAACTTAACTTTTAACAAGGCACACCGGTTAATTGAAATGCATTCCAGGTACTACCTCATGAATCTGGTTGAGAGAATGCCAAGAGTGTGCAAAGCTGTCATCAAGGCAAAGGGTGGCTACTTTGAAGAATCTCAAATTTAAATATATTTTGATTTGTTTAACACTTTTTTGGTTACTACATGATTCATTATGTGTTATTTCACAGTTTTGATGTCTTCACTATTATTCTACAATGTAGAAAATAGTAAAAATTAAGAAAAACCCTTGAATGAGTAGGTGAGTCCAAACTTTTGACTGTTACAGTACATTTTAAATTGTAAAATCGGAGTTTCAGTGTCACTCTGTTAATGTTGAAATGCCCTTTAGTTTTTAAACTACGGCGAGTGACATGGTTCAATGCACCAATAAATCAGCACTCTACTTATTCAGTTTTTTAAATTGGTGGCGTCTTGAAGGTAAATTTAAGATTATGTATACTGTGCTAATGAAGATACAAAAAAAAGTAACGGAGCACCATGTGCAATAGTCCCAGTCGGTTTTAAATAGAACTTTGCGTCTTGTGGTTACCTAGGTTACTCCATTGGCTCACAGCAAATACTTAACCTTTTTCAAACACGATTTTCTTGTCTGTTGTTTTAGTAAATTACAAAACTACATTTAAGAAAAGTACAACATGTCTAAAGATTACTTTTCAACAGTGCCTTCTCCCGAGTGTTCTCACTACTTAGAAAAACACAATATTGTAGGGCTTCCCTCATGCCCCTTTTCATGTCGATGCTAGCAGCCACATGAGTGAGTGCGAGCGAGCTACCGACCGGACATTAACCTAGCCAAGACCAACAACACAAACAAACGGACTATACAGCAACAAGTACTCAGTGGAGTTACAAACTATACTAAACAAGTTAAATGTCTTACATGTGATGAAATGTTTTCCACACACATAGCTACGTTTAGCCTACTTGGACACCGGGTCCACACATTTCCCACTCTCCCACGCTGAATATTCTGTAGCTACAGGGCTCTTATTGCAGGTGCTATTGTACGGAAACTTTCTCAAACGAGGTATTTGTGGTAAATGCATGGGGTCCGCAAGTTTATATGAACCTCAGCTATTCTGAGTTGCATCTGATTTTCTCTTATTTGTACATTGCATAAGCATAATTGATAGGACCATAAGACAAACCCTGAAGCATAGATACATACATATTCAAGTCACATGCTATAATATTACCAGGTGTGCAGGGCAGGCTATGTGTGGACACTAGGCGCACAGCAGGCTATGTGTGGACACCACAGGGAAATGGCCAATTAGCATGCAGGTGATAATTGGAAGGATAGCAGACATCTGGCTTATTGACGGTAGAGCCTGGATTGTTTAAAAACTCAGATAGGGAACTATTCATTCAAGATCATCTGAGGTCAAGGAATGGAATTATATAGATAGACATCCTTTCCCTAACAATGTTTATATAATATATTGAATGTATAGAGCTATGCAATTATGGGCAGTATCTTCTGAACAGCAAGAGAAACATAAGCCTAAAAGGGAAACTGCAGGGTACAATAGGAAAACATGAATCTGGAAATTCAGCCTTTTCAATATCTACTGTAACTGTTTAGAGTGCACATACAATCTACCATCACAGTATTCATTTAAATAATAAACATAAGCAGTGTTTCTATCCTCTCAATAAAAAGGCCGGACTGGGAGCAGCTCTGAGGAGATGAGATCCTTTAGGTTTATCCTCAACACTGACCTTGAGATTATGAAAATCCAAATCAATTCTTTTCAGCCTGAGACGTGGGCAGCAGTGGCAGCATTAGCAATGTGTTCAGTTCTCTCTCTCTGCTGTTTATACAGTAAGTCGTTCTGTCTCTGTGTCTCCCAGGTGCAGACTAGACTAGTGAAGGCCGTTATGAGGAAACTCTGAAGTGTCAATCATGTCTGGAGTGGAGTGGGTCTTGCTGTCTGAAAAGTCTGAGACCATATTCAAACTGTTGGTCCAGACTCATGATGGAATGAAAGAAAATAGCAATATGGCTATATGGGGATGGAGGGAGGGGGAGAGAGAGAGAGAGCATGTGTGTGCGTGTCTCTCTGTGTGTGTTGCCGTGCATGCTTTCATGTGTGCATGTGTCTGTGTGTGAGAGAAAGCATAATTAAAATAACATCCTAAATCCATCATTATCATACCTGGTGTGTAATTTGGCTCAATTAAAGCAGCAAGTCTAAGTTGACATGGATATGTAGCAGTTCCACCTCCTTATGATGCTGGAAACAAAGCAGTTCCTGGAATGATATTGGTGCATTTTTTGCCTAAAAGTGCAGTGGTGTTCTAGACTTCCTCCTTCTGTCTGTCAACTGTGGCAGGCAGACTAGACGTTTAGCTGTACAGTATTGCTCTCTCTCATCCTTTTAGAAAAATCCATTCTGGTACATTAGCACAACGTCTAATTGGTAGGCGCTGTGTGTCTAATTGCGTGCATTGATTGGTCCACAAACCTCCTCCACTTGAAATTAAATAAAAAAAAGGGAGGACTTTAAATTAGATAACTAAAATGAAAGCGTTAATTTCATGTTCAGCTGAATTTCATATGGTTTTGATGCAAAGAAAGGATTTGAAACAGCAGTCATTTCATTACTTGAAGTGCTGTATGCAATAAAATTGAATTGCATTTGAACTCTGCATTTCTATTGAAATTCTGTTCAGGCCTTTGCACGGTGGCATGTGCCAATAGTAACCTCCTTAGTCTTTCACTACAGCCTATTCAGTACGCTGTTCGATACCATTGGAACCAGACTCGCATTAGAGCTCCATTTCACCTCATAGATATTCATTTATGATTTCTCGGCTATCTCTCATACCTTCGTACGGTGCATGTTTTCTTATCAAGCGTACATTTGTTTTCTAATACTCCCAGGCTTGCATGTTTTTACCTAGAATGCATCGCTCCATACATCTGTTTGGCCAGATGGGACAGAAATGTACACTCTTGGGCAATTCTGTCCTTGATTACCTGGATGCCTATGTAAGCAGTGTTTTTTTATGAGAGCGAGCGACGTGGTGACATCAAAACAGATTCTAAAACACAGGAGGGTTGTGGTTGATTTGCCGGTGAACACCGTCTGGAGGAGGACTGTATGTCTTTGACAGGAAGTAATCAGGTTTTCTTTAGGTATGCAAGACATGTTGACTGTTAATAGACTGTTCAATTATTAATTAACACCTTTTTTCTCCTTCTCTTTAATTATTCATGATAGTCACACAGGTGTGCGAGCATGCCAGCCACACACACACTTATGTAGCCTATGTTAGCAACGTGCATCTATTGATTCATGTTCCCTTGGTACATTTCATACATGTTTCCAAATAGCGATGTCTTCTCACAGACTTGGCTAAGTTGTGCTGCAGAGAATAGTTGGTTTTGAAGTATTTTTTGCATAGTTCAGTTATGTTTTGAACAACACAGAGTTAGGCTCAATCCCAATACCCCCCCACTCCCCTCCCTACCCTAAACCATAACCCTGACCTTAACCCCTACCCCTACCCTTATCCTAACCTTAAGCTTAACCATAACCCTTACCTAACCATTTTAAATGTAAACTTCAATGGGGTAGGATCCTTGATAGCACAGACCAATAAAAATACTAGAATGGAAGCAATTGTAAGTAATTATAACTTTATAACGGATCATGCAAAACAAACAGTTAAGAGGAATATGCTCGTTAATGTAGAGACAAACAAATATGCATATTTTTGCCTTAAAGTACATTTAAAAAAATTACTATTTAACAAGCTAGCTAACTAGCTAACATTAGCCAGCTGGCTATTCATTTAACTTGCTAAATGGGCATTTGCCCTTTGTATGAATTGTCATTTGTTTTGTTTAATGTTTTAGGGACTCCGGAGCAAACCAGAAAACCAGCCTGTTGTTTTGTGTAACCCAGTGGATGTAAATAATCTAGTTAAAGAATTTACTGCAAATGAAATGTACAATTTTGTAAGCTTGCCTCGCTGTTTACGTCAATCACTTGTCATTGTTCTTTATTGTAGGATTGTTAACATTAACGATTGAAGATATTTGCAGTGCAATGCAGCTGAAGTAACGTAGCTAACTATTTTCTTACTTATTGTGAAGTGGAGGATAAAAAGACCTGTATGCTATGGATGTTTAGCGATGTAGCCAATCTGTGTATGGACCCTAAAACATTTGGTATACATTTGAATTCAGAACAGTGGTTTTAATTGTTCTATAATGCTTCCACTGGTTAATCATTAATCCCTAAGACATTGCAGAAAGTGACTGAGTGAAGGAAATGCGACAAACTGTCAAACTGCTATTATGGAATGAAAGCCCTGCTGCAGTACTACTCCACATTGAACCTCAGCCAGAGGCCTGGTACATTACAGGCACATTGTTGTTTTGATGTTCGAATTTGTTGCTCAGTACAGGCATTGTGAAAAACACAAGGCTCATCGTCAGTGAATTGCGTTGAAGTCTATCTATCCATTTGTGGCTTCTGATGTGCACAAGTGATGTAGTGATGTCTCATTCCCCAGTGTTATTTATCTCTCCCTACCACTAGTTGCTCCGTTTTCGAGTGCCACTCCCCCACCAAGGGACACTCGAAAATGAAATGGAGGGCTATGAGACAAAAAAAGTCGAACAAGACAGGCTATTTTGGCTGTGAAGTTCTGAAACCCTACATCCATAGCGTGCTCTGAGTAATACAAAGTAGAATCTTGCCTAAGGGACAGTAAAGTGACCCGGCCTGACCCTTAGCATGGGGACTATGGGTATTAGCCCTGAGGGTAGAGCAGCCAATGTCCCTATACAATCTGGACACCATCACCATCAAAAACCTTTCCCTCTCTTTCCTCTAAGAGCGAAAGCATAGCGAGGAAGATACGCATTTCTCGCTTGGTTCACACAGCCAAGTAAATATGATGTTAATGTGTTGGCCATGTACAGCGAGTACTGTACCGTACTTTACTGCACGTCTAGTCCTTGTCTACTCACCAGACTAATTTAGTCCCCTACAGCTCTCTATGAGCATGACAGTCCAATGCAATATGTTCATATCTGTGTGAGATATTCCCTGTCTGTTGCTATGGCTTGAGATTGTCCAAGAACAATCAGAAATGTTTTGCTACAATATATCTACAGCATTATATGAAATTCTTTCATTTTCTGCTCCTTTATTGGGAGTCCAAGGAAACATCATTCCACTGCTACTGTACTTCCTGAAAACAAAGACATAATCTATCGTATCCCAACAATCAGACTGAAACAGCAACAGCAGCTCCATTCGCTGATCGCTAATTGGTCAGCTATAGTGTGGACCAGAGGTACCAGAGGGAAACATACGTTTCCTTGCTAAACTGCTGCTTCGGGCCTCTGCACAGGACACTTAGTTAAAACTTGGTCATTCTTCCTCCTCCCTGCCCCTCGGGAATGGTTAGGAGTCTGGCACTGTGTCTGTGAGGAAGCAGCGAGGCAGGGATGAGGCGAGGAGGAGCGTGCTCTAGACGACAGTGTTATGATGTGAGGTATTGGGACACAGTCAAGATGGCAGGCTTCACAGCATGGTGTTAAGTAAAACCTCTCTGCATCTGGCTAATATGCTGTAAATAATAGTCCGACTCTGTAGCTCCATTTTCTCTGGAATCATCCCAGCATAATAAAGGGAACATTAAGCTGGATCAACCCTTTTTAACAGCGTTCCAAATGGGTCCCCCTTGGAATGGTGTCCGATTCTCAACACTCGGCATAAATAGCCTGATACAGATGTGACATACTGAACGGGAAGGAACACACTCACAATGAACCTCAAATCATACTTTTTTTATTTCTCTTTTTTCATCGAAATGAAAGAGAAATCCACTGTTTCGTTACTGCTTTTCCAGCATGTTCTATTCAATTCAGAGCCATGAGTGAATCTCCCTCACTTGGCTCTCCCTCTGGTTACCAAGTGGGTTTGTGAATGTGAAACGCTCTCAGAGACTCGGAGGGTGATGGTAATGAAATGAATGTACCTGTTATAGATGGATCCATCCAGGAGACCTTTACAAGGTGAATACTCTCTCAACACCTCCTATTGTATATTAATTCAGAGCTGCTGGAGCCTGGAGGCTCAGCAGGCAGGTGCTGCAGCTCTAAGTAACCCAGAGGTGGTCTCTGAGGCTGAGGTAGTGTTGAGTCAGGAGGTGGGGGGGTCTGAAGAAGCTGGAGCTGGGATTGAAACCTGCAGACTCCACCACCAGCAGCACCCCCCTATGGGTTTAGAATTGTCTGTCTCGGCAGGGAATGTTGATGAGGCAGCAAGCAGAGATAAATAAAGATTCTTTCATGCCCACACTAGATGGAAAATAGGTATACTGATGGTGTGTGTGTCCATCAGTGTCCCAAAGGACACACACATGATGTCTATAGACAACAAAAGGCTAAAATAGAACAGCAACCCATGTTCAAGTCTAGCTTGCTTTACTTACCTATGAGATATGCAAATATCTTTGCATAATAAGTATATGCAAGGGATAACCAACAAGGGGCTATGCGTTCTATGGAAAATAGTGCACAATGTAGAAGGTATGTGCCACTCCGCTACATTTCCCTTTGAGCATGGTGAAGTTATTAATTACACTTCTGATGTTGTATCAATACACCAAGTCACTACAAAGATACAGGCGTCCTTCCTAACTCAGTTGCCGGAGAGGAAGGAAACCGCTCAGGGATTTCACTATGATGCCAATGGTGACTTTAAAACTGTTACAGAGTTTTAAAAAGTTGAAATGTAATCGAAAATGTAATCTACGTAATCCCCAAAAGTAATTATTCATCATGAGAGGGACATAAACAATAACTAGTAATGCTGCATACTCCAAGAAAATCTCATCTTTCTGGTAAATTTTTTTATAATTTGCTGAAGTGTAGTCAGTCATCCATTCTCACCATATTACTGGCTGTCAAGCTATGTTTCGCAGGCAACAGATCACACAACACACTTTGAGAAGCTGGAAACCAGGAAATGTATTTTGCTGCTTTCACAAAATACAGAAGCCAACTTTATAAATTATCTCTTTTTATTTATTTATAATTGTCGCTGTTCTTTCAAGCATTTGTTTTATACTACTGTTTAAAGTTTTTCTCACTCAAATCATTTAAACATTTTTGATGGAAACAAATAGTTGTTTTATTTTATTCAATGTTTTATGATGTTTCTCCTATTCAACAAACTGTATGAATAAGGCTTCAAATTACTTATATTTTTTCTAAATATAGTATAATCAATTTATAAAACGACTAACTATAAGATTTCACCTTCCTTATAAAATACATATTTGTATATTAAGTGTTAGAGAAAATGTGCTGAATTAACACTGTCTTGTTGGCCTAAGGTTATATCCTAATTTGACTTTGGTGCAGCTCATGTTGTTCTTCACATTACCGTCTCTGGTAAACACACACTATATCAAATAAAACCAACTTTTATTTGTCCCATGCACAGGATACAGAAGGTGTAAACAGCACAGTGAAATGGCTACTTGCATAGTGGAGTCTTTTGTTTAGACATTTAGCTAGCTAGCTAAACAATGAACCATAATCCCAATTCATAACGTTACTACCCTTCATTCATCGACAGGTTGCCAAAGCTAACCAACTAGATTAAATGTTAGCTAGATAGCTATCAGTACGTTTTAACTTGCAATGACTACGACTTTCTAACAAAATTAGAAACGTTGATATCTGAAAATGTATCGAGCTAGACTCTTTTACCCATATACATGGATGAACGCTTCTCCTTCTCTCTCATGGATGCCACGGTTGCCCTTAGTTTGAAGATGTATTCCGGAGACAGGTGTTTTATACAACAGCCTTCTGTGTGTTCTTTTTGACTCCCTCTACATATTTGCAATCAAACGCCTGAATTTTCTCCATATCCTTAGGTATCATACTCTGCTTCCACCAGGCATTCCACTGATTTCAAAACTTGGTCCTCCAGAAAGTGGAGGCTGGAATGTGGAGAGCATTAGCAACATTATCACAGCTCTTCGTGATATCTTTCAAAAAAGACGCATTAGAAAGGATTACCTACACATACTGAGCAGCTCATGTTATAGACAGAAGCGAACTCATCTCTCGGCATTTCCAGCCCATCCATTATCTCAGCAAGTGGGAAAGTTCCTATCTTTTTCCGTGGCTAAATCAACTAGGCTCATAATTTAATAATTGTATTTGTATTTACAGATGGCATACACGTTTGTTATTATGGCACATGAAAGTTCACATGTTCCAAAAGGCATTTCTGACAAAAAAATCCATTTTGATAAAAATGTAATGTTTACGTTCAGATGCCTCTCCTGTGAAGTAGTGACACATGACATACGCATAGTTTCCTGAAACGGGTCACATATTTTCTGAAGGTCTCTCTTGATCAAACAGTCTGCCCTAATCGCTGTGAACGTTTTACAGCTTAGCTTGACTTCTAGAACTGGTTATGAACTCGCCTTTCATCTCATATCAATCTTGTCCGTCTATGACAAACAGAACGTTTTTTTGTTGTTGAAAATCGATAAATTATTTTAGATTACCGACTTTACATCAATTTCTGAATGTGCTAAGCAGAAAAAAAGCTCTCTCCTGCTGCGTTACGATGTAAGGATTCCAGCCATATGCATTGTTAGTGGCTGTGAAGTAGGGTTCAGCCAGAATTTGATGGATATTGGGAAGAGCGAATGAAATGGTAGGAGGGACATCCCAGCTTCAAGTGGTATCAGATTTCACATTCTGCTTCATACAGGCAGAATATTCTCATGCTCCTGTGTCTGTGAGAATCAGGGCTACCGCTCAATGCAAGCCATTTCAATTTATGGTGTCCAAAGATCGATTTCTAAGCAAAAATGTTGGTTGAAACCGGTACCAGAACCACGCACGTCCCCTAAACAGAGGACTTTACATCGAAAAGGTTGTGATAGGAGAAAACTGAGGATGAATCAACAACATTGTAGTTACTCCACAAAACTAACCTAAATGACAGAGTGAAAAGAAGGAAGCCTATATATTCCAAGACATGCATCCTGTTTGCAATAAGGCACTAAATAAACATGTGGCAAAGAAATGTACTTTATGTCCTGAATACAAAGTGTTATGTTTGAGGCAAATCCAACACAACCCATCACTGAGTACCATTCTTCATATTTTCAAGCATGGTGGTGGCTGCATCATGTTATGGGTATGATTGTCATCGGCAAGGACTAGGGAGTTTTTTTTTGGATAAAAGTAAATGGAATAGAGCTAAGCACACGCAAAATCCTAGAGAAAAATGTGGTTCTGTCTGCTTTCCAAAAGACACTGTGAGACAAATTCACCTTTCAGCAGGACAACCTAAAACACAAACCCAATTACACACTGGAGTTGCTTACCAAGATGACATTGAAAGGGAAAGGGAAAGGGAAAGGGGGATACCTAGTCAGTTGTACAACTGAATGCCTTCAACTGTCTTCCACATTTAACCCAACCCCTCTGAATCAGAGAATGTTCCTGAGTGGCGTAGTTACAGTTTTGACTTAAATCGGCTTGAAAACAACCAACTTGACAGAGCTTGAGGAAATTTATGCAAATAAAACAATGTGCATATATTGTACAATCCAGGTATGCAAAGCTCTTAGAGACTTACCCTGAAAGACTCGCAGTTGTAATCACTGCCAAAGGTGATTCTAAGATGTATTGGCTCCTGGGTGTGAATACTTATATAAATGAGATATTTCTGTATTTAATTTTCAATACATTTGTTAAACTTTCTAAAACATGTTTTCACTTTGTCATTATGGTGTATTGCATTTTTGAATTCAGGCTGTACCATTATGGGTTAATCCATTTTGAATTCAGGCTGTAACACAACAAAATGTGGAATAAGCGGTATACTGTAAATACTTTCTGAAGGCACTGAACCACAAACCCCAGAGGTGCCTTATTGCTAGTATAAACTGGTTACCAATGTAATTAGAACAGTAAAAATAAATGTTTTGTCATACACATGGTATATGAACTGATATACCATGGCTTTTAGCCAATCAGCATTCAGGGCTCGAACCACCCTCGTTATAAATGTTTTTATAAACCTGGGTAGTTTGGCTCCTGGATGCTGATTGGCTGAAAGCAGTTGTATATCAGCCAATATACCACGGGTATAACGCAAAACTAATTGTTTACCATTCTAATTACGTTGGTAACCTGTATATATACAAGCAGTAAGACACCTCAATAAGGCACCGTCTTGCGTCCTGCCTATGAACAGCCCTTAGCCGTGCCCTTAGCCGTGGTATATTCACCATCATAATGCCCAACCCTCGGGCCTTATGAAACATTGAATTTGGTCTTACTGCTATTAGCCCGTAGAAACGCATTGAATAACATATTCAAATATGGCAAAATAGATAGTCAAAACATTTATAAAAAGGAAGTATCTTTTGAAGTGTCTGTCCTATATTTGAGAGATATAAGAAAGTTCAGGATTTTATTGTATTATTTTCATATTTAGGGTGGCACAAAAGTACTTCCATACTTTCATTCAGTTTTTAAACTGGTACCAGGTTACCTTCAGACGAGTCTTGTGAAGCTTGTTCAATGGTGGGGTCATATTAGTTTGTAGCCCAAAACCGTTTAGACGCTATAGACAGAAGTTGACACATCAGCTGTATCGACTTCAGACGAGTCCTGTGAAGTTTGTGAAGCTTGTGGGGGTCGTAGCGCTAAACAACCAACATGTACGTGTTCATGAGAGTCTCAGCCCAAACCAATCGGATGTTACAGACAATTTCGTGAGAAGACCAATTTCCAGGATGTCTCCTGGTCTGACAAACACCGCTGTTAAAGTGTGACTGCATATCCCTATTTAGCCTTTAGCCTTTTCATCAATGCTTATTAAGCAGCCAAGACAAAAGACAAACGTTGTCTTGGAGGTGTGGTTTGATGTGGATGTTTTTTGGGTGTGTCATTGCCATTCAACCACAACAGACAAGGGAAGTAGTGAGTACAGCAAGGTAAACTAAGCTAAGCTAGCTTTGCTATGGAGAGAACAACATTTTGAAGTTGAGGACTTCTTCTGACTGACTCGCAATCTCAAGATGGTTAGCTAATTCAGTTCTATGTGTAGGCTAAAGCCTCCACTGACCTTGGGTTTAGCCAAGCTGACAGCAGCTAGCTAGCATAGCTTGGTGATAGCTGCCGCTGGCTATTCTATCTAGCTGACACTTCTCTGTCAAATCAGTTATGGCAAGATAGCAAGAGCCATAGTCTGGAATGTGTAGCTTGCAACTTATTTTCAACGTTTCATCACGTCATGTAAATACGGTATCAACTGCGAGTTGAAAACAATATCAACTGCGAGTTGAATGCCCAATCTTGAGTTAGCTCAACTGTCCTACAACACAATATTCAATAAGTGGCTAGTTTTGTCTCGTCTTGTCTTATGTTCGCTGTCAGATCTTTCTCAGAGGGCAAATCCCAGAACAACTAATATCCCTAAAACAGGTGTAGGCTACATGTGGAAATTGCACAAACATCGGCCAGTTATATATTTTTTTTATACATTTTTTTTATTGAATATCCGAAACATACAATATACTTGCAGTGAAGTCGCTCAACAACTACATCATACCAGTCATCCAACAGAGTCCCATTCAGAGCGACACATAGAAGCATCCAGGGTCAATGTCCTGCTCAAGGGCACGTTGATAGATCTCTCACCAGGCCAGAAAACGTGAACCCGAACCCTCCAAGATCCCCCCACAGTGTCCCAATAGCTGTCCCTCAACCATTCAAGACCCCTCCCACAGCCCCCCCACAAGAAAAAAAGAAAAAACAATTAATCCCATTCCCCACCCCCAAGAACCCCCCAATGCACCAACAACCAAGAGAATTAACAAAAGAGAAAAAAGAAAAAGACAGAAAACAGCAAACAACAATGCAATGAATATATTAAAAAAAAAGTAAAACAAAGGACATCAAGGACAACTAAAATCATAACAGCAAAGCCAACTGTATATGTTTGTGTACATGTCTGGCACTATGTCACGACTTCCGCCGAAGTCGGCTCCTCTCCTTGTTCGGGCGACGTTCGGCGATTTCTAGCCATCGCCGCTCCATTTTTCATATTTCCATTTGTTTTGTCTTGTTCCATACACACCTGGTTTTCATTCCCTAATCACACTGCATGTATTTAGTCCTCTGTTCCCCTCCTTGTGTGAAATTGTATTTATGTTATGTGGGTATTGTAACGCGCTATACTTTTGTCTATGTTCCGTGTTTGGGCACATTTATGTACTTTTGTGCTTTTGTTGGACCGGAATAAAAAGTGCGCCTCTTTACTACACTCCGCTCTCCTGCACCGGACTTCGCCTCCAGTACACACCCTTAACAGAATTTCACACCACCATGGAGTCAGCAGGAGCAGGTACCCCGGTTAGAGGAGTCGAGGAGCCTGTCCAGGAACACTCTGCAATGTTACATCATCTTGGTGCCATGATGGATCGCGTTGTCCAGACCATGGACAGCTGGGAGAGACAGGAAGTCTCTCCAGTGCCTCGACCAGCACAACCGGGGTTACCTCTACCCGTCTCATCCGGAGCCAGTCCCAGTGGGATGTGTCTCTCCCTTCCCAGGTAGTATGATGGGACGGCAGCACAGTGCCAGGGGTTCCTTATACAACTGGACCTCTACCTGGCCACCGTTCACCCAGCTCCCTTGGGAAGGGAGAGAGTGTCTGCCCTCATCTCATGCCTCTCGGGGAGAGCTCTGGAGTGGGCAAACGCCGTGTGGGGAGAAGGAGACGCGGCGTTGGACCACTTCGAGGAGTTCACCCGCCGCTTCTCGGCTGTCTTCGACCATCCGCCCGAAGGTAGAGCGACTGGGGGAACGGCTCTTCCATTTGAGGCAGGGCTCGAGGAGAGCCAAGGAGTTCGCCCTGGAATTCCGGACCTTGGCAGCCGGAACAGGCTGGAACGACAGAGCCCTCATCGACCATTACCGATGCAGCCTGCGCGAGGACGTCCGACCTGAGCTGGCCTGCAGGGATGCCACTATCACCTTTGACCAACTGGTGGATTTGTCCATCCGGTTGGATAACCTGCTGGTCACCTGCAGACGTCCAGAGGGGGCTCTGTCGGTTCCATCTTCCAGCTCCGGTGCCCATGGAGTTGGGAGGCTGGAGGAAGGGCCATCACGAGCACCATCTGTGGCCGCAAAGGGCACACTGCCGGTCGGTGCCGTGTCGGTCCCTCTGGGAGTCGAGGCAGCAGGCAGGGCACTCTGGCATCACCCTAGGTGAGTCTGCACCACACTCATCCAGAGTCCTCTGTTTACCACCTGTTTGTACCTGTTTGTTTCCCTGAGTTTTCCCCGCATTCCCAGCATAAGGCGCTCGTCGATTCAGGGACAGCTGGGAATTTTATAGACAGAGCGTTAGCCCTTAGTTTAGGGATCCCCATTATTCCTGTAGTTAGACCTTTCCCGGTACACACTCTGGATAGTCGACCATTAGGGTCCGGACTAATCAGGGAGGCCACCATCTCCCTGGCCATGGAGACACAGGGGGGTCACGAGGAGAAAATCAGTCTCTTCCTCATAGACTGTCCTGCGCTTCCCGTGGTACTAGGCATTCCCTCGTTGACTCATCATAACCCCACCATTTCCTGGCAACAGAGGGCTCTCACGGGGTGGTTGCGAGAGTGCTCGGGGAGGTGTGTAGGGGTTTCCGTTGGTGCTACCACGGTGGAAAGTCCAGACCAGGTCTCCACCGTGCGCATCCCCCCAGAATATGCCGATTTGGTTCTCGCCTTCTGTAAAAAGAAGGCGACTCAATTACCACCTCATCGACGGGGGGATTGTGCAATAAATCTCCTGGCAGACGCTGCACTTCCCAGGAGTCAAGTGTATCCCCTGTCGCAAGCGGAGACGGTGGCTATGGAGACATATGTCTCTGAATCCCTGCGTCAGGGGTACATTCGGTCCTCCACTTCACCCGCCTCCTCGAGTTTCTTTTTTGTGAAGAAGAAGGATGAAGGTCTGCGCCCGTGCATTGACTATCAAGGTCTCAATCAAATCACGGTGAGGTACAGTTACCCGCTACCTCTTATCGCCACGGCAATTGAGTCAATGCATGGGGCGCGCTTCTTCACTAAACTGGATCTCTGGAGTGCGTATAACCTGGTGCGTATCCGGGAGGGAGACGAGTGGAAGACAGTGTTTAGTACTACCTCAGGGCATTCTGAGTACCTCGTCAGGCCATACGGGGTTGATGAATGCTCCATCAGTTTTCCAATCCTTTGTAGACGAGATTTTCAGGGACCTGCACGGGCAGGGTGTAGTGGTGTATATCGATGACATTCTGATATACTCCGCTACACGCGCCGAGCTTGTGTGCTTGGTGCGCAGGGTACTTGGATGACTGTTGGAGCATGGCCTGTACGTCAAGGCTGAGAAATGCCTGCTCTTTCAGCAGGCCGTCTCCTTCCTAGGGTATCGCATTTCCACATCAGGGGTGGAGATGGAGAGTGACCGCATTGCAGCCGTGTGTAATTGGCCGACTCCCACCACGGTAAAGGAGGTGCAGCAATTTTTAGGGTTTGCCAATTACTACCGGAGATTTATCCAGGGTTTTGGCCAGGTGGCTGCTCCCATTATCTCACTGCTGAAGGGGGGTCCTGTACGGTTGCAGTGGTCAGCTGAGGTGGACAGGGCTTTTGGGCACCTGAGAGCTCTGTTTACCTCGGCTCCCGTGCTGGCCCATCCGGATCCCTCTTTGGCATTCATAGTGGAGGTGGCCGCGTCCGAGGCTGAGATAGGAGCCGTGCTCTCACAGCGCTCAGGTACGCCACCGAAACTCCGCCCCTGTGCTTTCTTCTCGAAGAATCTCCGCCCGGCGGAGCATAACTATGATGTAGGGGACCGGGAGCTGTTGGTGGTTAACCTGTCTGGGCTAGGGGGCAGTATTTTCATGGCTGGATAAAAAATGTACCAGATTTAAACTGGTTACTACTCTTTCCCAGAAACGAGAATATGCATATTATTAGTAGATTTGGATGGAAAACACTCTGAAGTTTCTAAAACTGTTTGAATGGTGTCTGTGAGTATAACAGAACTCATATGGCAGGCAAAAACCTGAGAAAATTCCAAGCAGGAAGTGGCCTGTCTGAGAAATTGTAGTTCTTCTTTCTAGTCCCTTTCGAAACTACAGTATCTCTGGGGTTACGTTGCACTTTCTAAGGCTTCCATTGGCTCTCTAAAGCCTTCAGAAAGCAGATTGAGGCATCTCCTGTCTCTGGGCAGAGTATACTAGCACAGTTTGTCAGTGGTCTGCCTAGTGACAAAGAGATTGGAGATGCAGGGTCCCGCGACCATGCTGTTTTTTCTTTTTCGCTTTGAATGAATACACTATTGTCCGGTTGGAATATTATCGCTATTTTACGAGAAAAATACCATAAAAATGTATTTTAAACAGCGTTTGACATGCTTCTAAGTAACGTAATGGAACATTATGAATTTTTTGGTCTCGAAATGCGCTCGCGCGTTACCCTTTGGATAGTGACCTGAACGCACGAACAAAACGGAGGTATTTGTACATAACTATAGATTATTTGGAACAAAAACAACATTTCTTGTGGAAGTAGCAGTCCTGGGAGTGCATTCTGACGAAGATCAGCAAAGGTAATACCATTTTTCTAATAGTAATTCTGAGTTTAGTGAGCCCCGAAGTTGGCGGGTGTCAAAATAGCTAGCCGTGACGGCTGAGCTATGTACTCAGAATATGGCAAAATGTGCTTTCGCCGAAAAGCTATTTTAAAATCTGACATAGCCATTGCATAAAGGAGTTCTGTACCTATAATTCTTAAAATAATTGTTATGTATTTTGTCAACGTTTATGGTGAGGAATTTAGTAAAATCACCGGAGGTTTTGGGTGGGAATGCATGTTCTGAACATCACTTGCCAATGTAAAAAGCTGTTTTTGGATATAAATATGAACTTGATTGAACAAAACATGCAAGTATTGTATAACCTGTTATGGCTAGGGGGCAGTATTTTCACAGCCGGATAAAAAACGTACCCGATTTAATCTGATTATTACTCCTGCCCAGAAACTAGAATATGCATATAATTATTAGCTTTGGATAGAAAACACTCCAAAGTTTCTAAAACTTTTTGAATGCTGTCTGTGAGTATAACAGAACTCATTTGGCAGGCCAAAACCTGAGAAGATTCCATGCAGGAAGTGGCCTGTCTGACAATTTCTTGCCCTTCTTGATTATCTCTATCCATTACAGAGGATCTCTGCTGTTACGTGACACTTCCTACGGCTCCCATGGGCTCTCAGAATGCGGCAAAAAGCTGAATCGTGGCTTTGCAGGCTCTGGTTGAAAAAAAGTAGCGCGTTTGGGTAGTGGCTGGTTACAGTACTGTGAGACTCAGGCTCGTGCTCGCGTCGTCAAATTACTTTGTTTTCTTTAGTCTGTTTAACTAAACGCAGATTCCCGGTCGGAATATTATCGTTTTTTTTAAGAGAAAAATGGCATAAAAATGTATTTTAAACAGCGGTTGACATGCTTCGAAGTACGGTAATGGAATATTTAGAAATCTTTTGTCACGAATTGCGCCATGCTCGTGACCCTTATTTACACTTCGGATAGTGTCTTGAACGCACGAACAAAACGCCGCTATTTGGATATAACGATGGATTATTTTGGACCAAACCAACATTTGTTATTGAGGTAGCAGTCCTGGGAGTGCATTCTGACGAAGACAACAAAGGTAATCAAATTTTTGTAATAGTAAATCGGAGTTTGGTCAGGGCTAAAGTTGGTCGGTGTCTAAATGGCTAGCCGTGATGGCTGGGCTATCTACTGAGAATATTGCAAAATGTGCTTTCACCGAAAAGCTATTTTAAAATCGGACATATCGAGTGCATAGAGGAGTTCTGTATCTATAATTCTTAAAATAATTGTTGTGTTTTTTGTGAACGTTTATCGTGAGTAATTTAGTAAATTCACCGGATGTTTGCGGGGGGTATGCTAGTTCTGAACGTCACATGCTAATGTAAAAAAGCTGGTTTTTGATATAAATATGAACTTGATTGAACAAAACATGCATGCATTGTATAACATAATGTCCTAGGGTTGTCATCTGATGAAGATCATCAAAGGTTAGTGCTGCATTTAGCTGTGGTTTTGTTTTTTGTGACATTATATGCTAGCTTGAAAAATGGGTGTCTGATTATTTCTGGCTGGGTACTCTGCTGACATAATCTAATGTTTTGCTTTCGCTGTAAAGCCTTTTTGAAATCGGACAGTGTGGTTAGATTAACGAGAGTCTTGTCTTTAAAATGCTGTAAAATAGTCATATGTTTGAAAAATGGAAGTTTTTGTATTTTAGAGGAGTTTGTATTTCGCGCCACGCCCATCATTGGATATTGGAGCAGGTGTTCCGCTAGCGGAACGTTTAGATGTAAGAGGATAACATAATGTCCTAGGTGTGTCATCTGATGAAGATCATCAAAGGTTAGTGCTTCATTTAGCTGTGTTTTGGGTTTTTGTGACATATATGCTTGCTTGGAAAATGGCTGTGTGATTATTTGTGGCTATGTACTCTCCTAACATAATCTAATGTTTTGCTTTTGCTGTAAAGCCTTTTTGAAATCAGACAATGTGGTTAGATTAACGAGAGTCTTGTCTTTAAAATGGTGTAAAATAGTCGTATGTTTGAAAAATTGAAATTATAGCATTTTTGAGGTTTTGTATTTCGCGCCACGCTCTTCCACTGGCTGTTGAATAGAGTGGGACGGTGACGTGCCACCTAGCCCATAGAGGTTAAAGTATTGAATGCGTGGAGACATTGGCTTGAGGGGGCTAAACACCCTTTCCTCATCTGGACTCACCGCCGCAACCTGGAATACATCCGGGCAGCGAGGAGACTGAATCCTCGTCAGGCAAGGTGGGCCATGTTCTTTAACCGTTTTGTGTTTACCCTCTCCTACAGACCAGGTTCCCAGAATATGAAGGCAGTTGCACTGTCCCGGCTGTATGACACAGAGGAACGGCCAATGGATCAGACTCCCATACTCCCGGCCTCCTGCCTGGTAGCGCCGGTCATGTGGGAGCTGGACGCGGACATTGAGCAGGCGTTGAGTACAGAGCCCGCTCCCCTCCAGTGTCCCGTCGGGCGAATGTACATTCCGTCTGCTGTCCGTGACCAGTTGATCTATTGGGCCCACATGTCACCCTCCTCTGGTCATCCGGAGATCGGTCGGACGGTGCGCTGTCTGACTGGGAAGAACTGGTGGCCCACCTGTGTGCCCAGTGTAAGGCTCCGAGACACCTGCCCAGAGGTAAGCTACATCCCTTACCCGTTCCACAATGACCTTGGTCCCACCTGTCGGTGGATTTCCTAACCGATCTTCCTCTTTCACAGGGAAACACTACGATCCTGGTCGTTGTGGATCGTTTCTCTAAGTCCTGTCATCTCCTCCCTCTGCCCGGTCTTCCTACGGCCCTACAGACTGCGGAAGCCCTGTTTACTCACGTCTGCCGGCTCTACAGGGTGCCTGAGGATATAGTGTCTGATCGGGGGTCCCCAGTTCACGTCGAGAGTCTGGAAGGCTTTCATGGAACATCTGGGGGTCTCGATCAGCCTCACCTCAGGTTTTCACCCCAAGAGTAATGGGCAGGTAGAGAGAGTCAACCAGGATGTGGGCAGGTTTCTGCGGTCCTATTGCCAGGACTGGCCGGGGGAGTGGGCGGCGTTCATGCCCTGGGCCGAGATGGTGCAGAACTTGCTTCGCCACTCTTCCACTAACCTCTCCCCCTTTCAGTGCGTATTGGGGTACCAGCCGGTTCTGGCACCGTGGCATCAGGGTCAGTTCGAGGCTCCTGCGGTGGACGACTGGTTCAGGCGCGCGGAGGAGACATGGGAGACCGCCCATGTTCACCTCCAGCAAGCCGCGAGGCGCCAAAAGACCAGCGCGGACCGTCACCGCTGGGAGGCCCCGGTGTTTGCACCGGGGGACCGGGTCTGGCTCTCGACCCGAAACCTGCCCCTCTACCTGCCTTGCCCGGAAGCTGGGTCCGCAGTTTGTGGGGCCATTCATAGTCCTGATGAGGGTGAACGAGGTGTGTTACAGGTTAGAGCTTCCCTCCGATTACCGTATTAACCCCTCGTTCCATGTGTCTCTCCTCAGGCCGGTGGTGGCTGGTCCACTCCATGAATCTGAGGTGCGGGAGGTTCCTCCGCCCCCTCTGAACATCGAGGGGTCCCAGCGTACTCCGTTTGTTCCATCTTATCCATGGCCTCGGTGCCTTGCTCAAGGGCACATAGACAGATTTTTTGGTTACTGGCCCAATGCTCTTAACCGCTAGGCTACAGTACCTTCTGCCTGTGTGTTTGTGTTAAAAAGACAAAACATGTTCTGCAGTAAATATCATATTGATGTGCTTATAAAGACAATAATCCTACACTTACCTAGCAAATACAAATACGTTGTATGTAGTGTACAACTTCAGCTGTCTGACCAGAACTAGAATGGCATTCCATTTGTCTATCTGGCCAAATCTAAGAGTTTGGCTGTCTAACCACACACTGACATGCACAACTCTCTGGGTGAGCTTCGGTCTCTAAGTCTCCAGTGGGTGATGAAGTCCCTTCCATCTAAGTAATGTATTGCAGGTTATAGACAGGTGCAGTCAGGTGGCAGGAGGGGTGGAGTGCATGACACTCCATCCTGGATATGACAGAGTTTGCCTCATGGGTCCAGCAGGCTGAGTTCAATAATTACAGGCAGATGTGAGATGCAGGAGAATGGCACCCTTCTCATACCTCTCTGTAGGTTACAGATTAGCAATTGCACTCTTCTCATATTAATCTCTACGCTACTAACCGATGCAAAGGAAGCTTTAAATTGGTCAATAGCCTACAGAGAGGTATGAGAAGAGTGCAATCTAATCTTATGTAGATATTCTAGATAGTCTAGCAGTTCCATGTAGAGTAAACCATACTTCACATAATACTGCAGAAGCAGTGTTCTCTTAATATAACAATGTGCAAATATGATAGCTTCCTGTATGGTGTCCCGTAAATACAGGAGTTCCCTGACATGTTTGAATAATACACAGTGTTCCCTCCCTCCCTGCTGTTAGTACCATTCGTTTCAATAATAACAAAATAGGATAAAAAGTAATAGATGTGTCTTGTATCATTTTATTGCTGAGTGCAAGGTCTTTACCAATTCAGACCTCAGTATCAATTTGTCTTCCAGTCAGAGGGCTATATTTCAAAAACATCTCTTCTGCCCATCTGTAGAAAAAGAAGGAAGAGTTGATGATTCGCACACTATATATACTGTAGGTGTATAATCTCCCAGTAAAATATTGGGTAAACCACCAACGTTTCGGCATCACTGTGCCTTCTACAGGATCCCCGAAGAAGGCGTAGTAATAGGTCTCTGAAGAAGGCCCCGTGATGCCAAAACGTTGGTGTTTTACACAATAAATTACTGAGAGTTTATATATATGTGCAACTCTTTTATTTATTTCTATAGCTTACAGTTTATTTCTATAGCTTACAGTTTATTCACCGTTAGTGACACAAAATAATTTTCTCTGGGTGTGCGACAGCTCATGCTTTTTAGAAGAGTTGATGAGTGACATGTATTGAAAGGGTGATATTACTTAACACTTTTTGTCCCTTCTGAGGTGTTTGCCTGATGGGCATGGCAGCGTAGATCAGCTCCAGGGCCATCTCGTCATAGATACCGATCATGAAGGAGCCTGACATTGGCACCTATATCCCTCCCAGCTCCTGGATCACAGAGGGAGGGCGCGAGAGAATGACTGTCACCATACAGTCATAGAAGCCAACAGTAAATACACGGTTTAACATAGCCATTCAGAGATCCTGATTCACAGCTAATTCTCAGCATGACACTGACTGGTTGACATTACTCACTCAGGCCCAGCAGTAATCCATTTGCACAGTGGAAGGAGGCACTTCCTTAATAAAACATACAACACACATATATATACACACAGCATTGATTACATTATCAGTGCTGGTTAGGTGTGTTCCAAGACAGATAGTATTTTGATCATTGACCAGATCAAATGTGACCAACTGGATTCAAATGTCCTCCATTACTCTGAAGCAGGACTGGTATCTGGCCACTGCCTCAGCCTTCTGTAACAGCTCCTGATACAGTGAATGAAAAAAGTATTTGATCCCCTGCTGATTTTGTACGTTTGCCCACTGACAAAGAAATGATCAGTCTATAATTTTAATGGTAGGTTTATTTGAACAGTGAGAGACAGAATAACAACATAAAATCCATAAAAACGCATGTCAAAAATGTTATAAATTGATTTGCATTTTAATGAGGGAAATAAGTATTTGACCCCCTCTCAATCAGAAAGATTTCTGGCTCCCAGGTGTCTTTTTTACAGGTAACAAACTAAGATTAGGAGCACACTCTTAACCTGTTAGGGCTAGGGGGCAGCATTTGCACGTCTGGATAAAAAAAATGTACCCGATTTAATCTGGTTACTAATCCTACCCAGTAACTAGAATATGCATATACTTATTATATATGGATAGAAAACACTCTAAAGTTTCTAAAACTGTTTGAATGGTGTCTGTGAGTATAACAGAACTCATTTGGCAGGCAAAACCCTGAGACATTTTCTGACAGGAAGTGGATACCTGATGTGTTGTATTGACTTTAAACCTATCCCATTGAAAAACACAGGGGCTGAGGAATATTTTGGCACTTCCTATTGCTTCCACTAGATGTCACCAGCCTTTACAAAGTGTTTTGAGTCTTCTGGAGGGAGATCTGACCGAACAAGAGCCATGGAACGATGATGTCCCATTAGACACCTGGCGCGCGAGTTCATGTTGGGTACCCTCGTTCCAATACGTTATAAAAGAGTATGCATTCGTCCACCTTGAATATTATTCATGTTCTGGTTAAAAAAGGCCCTAATGATTTATGCTATACAACGTTTGACATGTTTGAACGAACGGAAATATATTTTTTCCCCTCGTTCATGACGAGAAGTCCGGCTGGCTTAGATCATGTGCTAACAAGACGGAGATTTTTGGACATAAATGATGAGCTTTTTTGAACAAAACTACATTCGTTATGGACCTGTGATACCTGGAAGTGACATCTGATGAAGAGAATCAAAGGTAATGGATTATTTACTAGTATTTTCGATTTTAGATCTCCCCAACATGACGTCTAGTCTGTATCGCAACGCGTATTTTTCTGGGCGCAGTGCTCAGATTATTGCAAAGTGTGATTTCCCAGTAAGGTTATTTTTAAATCTGGCAAGTTGATTGCGTTCAAGAGATGTACATCTATAATTCTTTAAATGACAATATAATATTTTACCAATGTTTTCTAATTTTAATTATTTAATTTGTGACGCTGACTTGACTGCCGGTTATTGGAGGGAAACGATTTCCTCAACATCAATGCCATAGTAAAACGCTGTTTTTGGATATAAATATGAACTTGATAGAACTAAAAATGCATGCATTGTCTAACATAATGTCCTAGGAGTGTCATCTGATGGAGATTGTAAAAGGTTAGTGCATCATTTTAGCTGGTTTTATGGTTTTGGTGACCCTGTCTTTGACTTGACAAAACATTACACACAACTCTTGTAAATGTACTGTCCTAACATACTCTAAATTTATGCTTTCGCCGTAAAACCTTTTTGAAATCGTAAAACGTGGTTAGATTAAGGAGATGTTTATCTTTCAAATGGTGTAAAATAGTTGTATTTTTGAAAAATTTGAATTTTGACATTTATTTGGATTCAAATTTGCCGCTCTTGAAATGCACCTGCTGTTGATGGAGTGCACCACGGGTGGCACGCTAGCGTCCCACCTAGCCCATAGAGGTTAAAGGGAGTGCTCCTAATCTCAGTTTGTTACCTGTATAAAAGATACCTGTCCACAGAAGCAATCAATCAATCAGATTCCAAACTCTCCACCATGGCCAAGACCAAAGAACTCTCCAAGGATGTCAGGGACAAGATTGTAGACCTACACAAGGCTGGAATTGGCTACAAGACCATCGCCAAGCAGCTTGGTGAGAAGGTGACAACAGTTGGTGCGATTATTCACAAATGGAAGAAACACAAAAGAACTGTCAATCTCCCTCGGCCTGGGGCTCCATGCAAGATCTCACCTCGTGGAGTTGCAATGATCATGAGAATGGTGAGGAATCAGCCCAGAACTACACGGGAGGATCTTGTCAATGATCTCAAGGCAGCTGGGACCATAGTCACCAAGAAAACAATTGGTAACACACTACGCCGTGAAGGACTGAAATCCTGCAGCGCCCGCAAGGTCCCCCTGCTCAAGAAAGCACATATACATGCCCGTCTGTAACGTCCTGGCCATAGAGAGGGGTTTTTGTTCTTTATTTTTGGTTAGGCCAGGGTGTTACATTGGGTGGGCGTTCTATGTTACTTTTTCTATGTTTTTGTATTTCTTTGTTTTGGGCCGTGTGTGGCTCCCAATCAGGCACAGCTGAAGTTCGTTGTTGCTGATTGGGAGTCACACATAAGGAGCATATTTTTCCTTTGGGTTTTGTGGGTAATTGTTTCTGTTAGTGTTTTGCACCTGACAGGACTGTTTGGCTGTCGGTTTTCTTGTTTGGTTTGTATAGTGTTCTTTCTTTATTAAATATTCGATGATGAACACTAACTCCGCTGCACCTTGGTCTACTCTCTCTCACAACAGCCCTTACAGAATTACCCACCAAAAACGGACCAAGCAGCGGAGGAAGGAGAGGCACTAGGAGAAGGAAAGGAATGTGGACTCATGGACTTTGGAGAAAATGAAGAGGATCGTTCAGGATTCCTGGAGATGGGAGGAATTACTGGACGAAGGTGGACCATGGGCTCAAGCTGGGGATTATCGCCGCCCGCAGTGGGAGATCGAGGCAGCGATAGCTGAGAGGCGCTGGTATGAGGAAAGGGAGCGCAGCAGACACGAGAGGCAGCCCCAAAGGCACACGGGGAGATTGGCGGAGTCAGGCGGTAGACCTGAGCCAACTCCCCGTGCTTACCGGAAGCAGCGTGGTACTGGTAAGACACCGTGTTATGCTGTGGAGCGCACGGTGTCCCCAGTGCGCGTTCAAAGCCCGGTGCACTACATACCAGCCCCCCGCAAGTGCCATGTGAGGGCAGGCATCGAGCCAGGATGGGTTGTGCCAGCTCAGCGCATCTGGTCTCCAGTGCGCCTTTTCGGGCCAGGGTATCCTGCACCGGCTCTGCGCACTGTGTCTCCAGGGCGCTGGGAGGGTCCAGTTCACCCAATGCCTGCTCTCCGCCCGTGCCGGGCCAAAGTGGGCATTCAGCCTGGAGTGTGGGTAAAGAGCGTCCGTACCAGAACTCCAGTGCTCCCCCACAGCCCGGTTTATCCTGTGCCACCTCCTCGGACCAGGCCTCCAGTGGATCTCTCCAGCCTGGTCCGTCCTGTGCCACCTCCCAGGACTAGGCCTCCAGTGGGTCTCCCCATCCTGGTTAAGCCTGTGCCTCCTCCTCGGACCAGGCCTCCAGTGGGTCTCCCCATCCTGGTTAAGCCTGTGCCACCTCCTCGGACCAGGCCTCCAGTGGGTCTCCCCATCCTGGTCCGTCCTGTGTCGCCTCCTAGGACTAGGCCTCCAGTGGGTCTCGCCAGTCCAGAGCCGCCAGAGCCGCCCGCCAGTCCGGAGCCGCCAGAGCCACCCGCCAGTCCGGAGCCGCCAGAGCCACCCGCCAGTCCGGAGCCGCCAGAGCCGCCCGCCAGTCCGGAGCAACCAGGGCCGCCCGCCTGTCCGGAGCCGCCAGAGCTGCCCGCCTGTCCGGAGCCGCCAGAGCCGCCCGCCTGTCCGGGGCCGCCAGAGCCGCCCGCCTGTCCGGAGCCGCCAGAGCCGCCCGCCTGTCCGGAGCCGACAGAGCCGCCCGCCTGTCCGAAGCCGCCAGAGCCGCCCGCCTGTCCGGAGCCGCCAGAGCCGCCCGCCTGTCCAGAGCCGCCCGCCAGCCCGGTGAGTCCTGTGCCTGCGCCTAGGGCCAGGTCTCTTAAATGTCTACTCAGCCTGGTGAATCCTGGGTCAGTGCCGCCGGAGACGCCAGGGACGCCCGCCAGCCGGGCGCAGCCAGGGACACCCGCCAGCCGGGCGCAGCCATCGGTGCGGCCAGGTGCGCCACCTAAGAGGGCGACGCCGAGGGTGGAGCAGAGGCCACGTCCCGCACCTGAGCCGCCGCCGTAAGAAGGCCCACCCGGACCCTCCCCTTCAGAGTCAGGTTTTGCGGTCGGAGTCCGCACCTTGGGGGGGGTACTGTAACGCCCTGGCCATAGAGAGGGGTTTTTGTTCTTTATTTTTGGTTAGGCCAGGGTGTTACATTGGGTGGGCTTTCTATGTTACTTTTTCTATGTTTTTGTATTTCTTTATTTTGGGCCGTGTGTGGCTCCCAATCAGGCACAGCTGAAGTTCGTTGTTGCTGAATGGGAGTCACACATAAGGAGTATGTTTTTCCTTTGGGTTTTGTGGGTAATTGTTTCTGTTAGTGTTTTGCACCTGACAGGACTGTTTGGCTGTCAGTTTTCTTGTTTTGTTTGTATAGTGTTCTTTCTTTATTAAATATTCAATGATGAACACTAACTCCGCTGCACCTTGGTCTACTCTCTCTCACGACAGCCCTTACACCGTCTGAAGTTTGCCAATGAACATCTGAATGATTCAGAGGACAGCTGGGTGAATGTGTTGTGGTCAGATGAGACCAAAATGGAGCTCTTTGGCATCAACTCAACTCGCCGTGTTTGGAGGAGGAGGAATGCTGCCTATGACCCCAAGAACACCATCCCCGCCGTCAAACATGAAGGTGGAAACATTATGCTTTGGGGGTGTTTTTCTGCTAAGGGGACAGGACAACTTCACCGCATCAAAGTGACGATGGAATGGGCAATGTACCGTCAAATCTTGGGTGAGAACCTCCTTCCCTCAGCCAGGGCATTGAAAATGGGTCGTGGATGGGTACTACAAGAAACGTCTGACCTCTGTGATTGCCAACAAGGGTTTTGCCACCGAGTACTAAGTCATGTTTTGCAGAGGGGTCAAATACTTATTTCCCTCATTAACCTCTTACATCTAGACGTTCCGCTAGCGGAACACCTGCTCCAATATCCAATGATAGGCATGGCGCGAATTACAAATTCCTCAAAAAATACAAAAACTTCAATTTTTCAAACATATGACTATTTTACAGCATTTTAAAGACAAGACTGTCCTTTATTTAACCTGTTAGGGCTAGGGGGCAGTATTGACACGGCTGGATAAAAAACGTACCCGATTTAATCTGGTTACTACTCCTGCCCAGTAACTAGAATATGCATATAATTATTGGCTTTGGATAGAAAACACCCTAACGTTTCTAAAACTGTTTGAATGGTGTCTGTGAGTATAACAGAACTCATATGGCAGGCAAAAACCTGAGAAGATTTCATGCAGGAAGTGGCCTGTCTGACAAGGTGTCGTTCTTCTTGTCTCTGTTTATTGAAGAGTGAGGATCTTAGCTGTACCGTGACACTTCCTACGGCTGCCATAGGTTCTCAGAAGGCGGCAAAATGCTGAATCGTGGCTTTGCAGGCTCTGGCTGAAACAAAGTAGCGCGTTTGGGTAGTGGCTGGTTACAGTACTGTGAGACTCAGGCTCGTGCCCGCGTCGACCGAAAGCTTTGTTTTCTTTCCTCTGTTTAGCTAAATGGACATTCCCGGTCGGAATATTATCGCTTTTTTACGAGAAAAATGGCATAAAAATGGATTTTAAACAGCGGTTGACATGCTTCGAAGTACGGTAATGGAATATTTAGATTTTTTTTGTCACGAATTGCGCCATGCGCACAACCCTGATTTACCATTTCGGATAGTTTCTGGAATGCACGAACAAAACGCCGCTATTCGGATATAACGATGGATTATTTTGGACCAAACCAACATTTGTTATTGAAGTAGCAGTCCTGGGAGTGCATTCTGACGAAGACAACAAAAGGTAATCAAACTTTTGTAATAGTAAATCTGATATTGGTGAGTGCTAAACTTGCCGGGTGTCTAAATAGCTAGCCCGTGATGGCTGGGCTATGTACTTAGAATATTGCAAAATGTGCTTTCACCAAAAAGCTATTTTAAAATCGGACATATCGAGTGCATAGAGGAGTTCTGTATCTATAATTCTTAAAATAATTGTTGTGCTTTTTGTGAACGTTTATCGTGAGTAATTTAGTAAATTGTTAGTGAATTCGCCGGAAGTTTGCGGGGGTATGCTAGTTCTGAACGTCACATGCTAATGTAAAAAGCTGGTTTTTGATATAAATATGAACTTGATTGAACAAAACATGCATGTATTGTATAACATAATGTCCTAGGGTTGTCATCTGATGAAGATCATCAAAGGTTAGTGCTGCATTTAGCTGTCTTCTGGGTTTTTGTGACATTATATGCTAGCTTGAAAAATGGGTGTCTGATTATTTCTGGCTTGGTACTCTGCTGACATAATCTAATGTTTTGCTTTCGTTGTAAAGCCTTTTTGAAATCGGAAATGAAATTTTGAAATAAATTATTAGATGATGCTTACCCAGACACTTGTGTAAATTGATGGGTCATGTGAAAGAAATGCTATGACCACCCCCCAGCCAAATCAAGCTAAGGTCACTTTTGTCTAGACATGTTCATGAAAAACAATAGATGGCCGTAATCACTCCCAGACACACCTGGCTAACTTGTTGGGTCATGTAATCATTCTCTTGCGAAGTGGAATCTTATGTTTAGACATGTAGCTAGCTAAACAATTAACCATAATCCCAACCCATAGCTACAGTACAAACATATTGTCATAGCTAGCCACCATGCATTAAAGGCTGTTGTATGAATCTGCAGGTAGCTAAAGCTAACCATGTAGGTTCAATGTTAACTAGCTAACTAACATTAGGCTATAACTAGCAATGCAAATGGATTTCTGAGATACAAATAATATTACTACATAGATCATACACGTAGTGTTAGCTAGCGAGCCAGCAAGTTAATGTTCGCTAGCTAACTAACAGTATGCTTTAACTTTGAACGAAAACAACTTTGACAAAAAAATGTATGTATAATATCTGAAAATGTAGCTATACTCTTAATCGAATACATGGATGAACGCTGGTTTGGACCGCTATGTCAAGTCACTCCGGTTCACACTGACTGTGTGCAGAAACTAGTCCATCACAACGTTTTCCCACTGATCTTTGTTGATAGTGCCTGCTAAACTCAGGGCAGCAATGTTGTTGAGAGCAGTAGCAAAACTTTTGCAGTTCTTCATGGCTAACATATCTTTCAAAAAAGCCGCGGTAGCAAGAATTATCTACACATACTGAGCAGTTCATGTCATGGACAGAAGCATACTACATGGCAGACCAATCTGAACTCATCTCCTGGGATGATTCCTGTCTTTTTCCGTGGCTAAACCAACTAGACTCGTAATTTAACAATTGTATCTGTATTTACAGATGGCATACAAGTTTGTCATATAAACATAAACGTTCACATGTTCCAGAAAGCATAACACGTGGACACTTTTACCCATATAGACAGGATTTTGATGTTTTAACATTGCTAGATTTTTTTGTGAAGCTTGCATTCAATTGCCCCTCCCTGTTGCACACAGCACACTTCCATTCCCCCTGTCACAAGGGGCTGCATGGCTGGGTTAAGATGAAGTCGTCAAACCTGTTGCTCTTTTTGGGCACTTAAAAGGCACTTGCTATAGTTATTTTTTTAAATTAACCTCTTGAGATAGGAAAACAAGTTTTTTATTAAGTTGAACGTGTTCTTTATGACAGAATGTTAAAATGAGGTGAAATATATATATTTTTTAATAAATTTACACTACCCAAAATGTACTCATTTGGTGGAACAGCCCATGAAGCAGTATGATAAAACACTCCCATGTATAAACATTTTGTGTATAATTCATATCATTATACTTGATGTGTTGCCTGTGACAACTGCTAATATGCTCACTGAATCTATAAATACAATAGAAGCCTCAGTGACAATGACATTTGTTAATGAGCTCTCAGTAACAACCAAATAAATCAGTAACAACCAAATGAGTTCTCTCTAATGAATGTGGTGAGAGCCTGCCATGGTTCTCCTCTCTCTGTGTCCTACAACAGGAACAAATGGTGCTGGAAATTACCTTTTAAACCTTTCTTCACATGCTCGATGAGAGCATGAAGAACAACTCGTATCATGATGATTACAATACAGTACAGGGTAACCAGGGTTGGATTTGTCATGAAGAAAAATAGTAAAACATAATATCTTAGTTGATCATTATGGTAATGTGGTATGATAAGAATACACACATTTTTTCTTGTTGAGTTGATTTGTTTGTATTTAAAGTGCTTGAATAGACACCACAGCAGTACATAGTACGTTGTACCTCACTTTATATGCGCAGAATGATACATTTGTATGTGTTCATCTACAAAGCCCTCTTGGGTAAACTCCCTCTTTACCTCTGTAGTCTGGTCTCCTTCACCACCAGCAGTTACCATACCTGGTCTGCTAGGTGGTTGCTACTTAAAGTCCCCAGGACATTCACAGTATTAGGCAAGACTGCCTTCTCTTCTTGTGCACCAGACGCATGGAATAATCTGCAATCCATGCTTCATCTAGATATGTTAGTGCCACTGAATGCATTTAAAATATTGATGGGAGACTGTTACAGAGGAGTGTAAATGCTGCTTTTTTTAGGCTGGATCATGTTGTTGTATTGTTGTATGTTTTAATTCTGTAATGTATTGATTGTTGCTGCCTTCTTGGCCAGGTTTTCCTTGAAAAAGAGACTCTGGGTCTCAATGGGCTTTTCCTGATTAAATAAAGGTTAAATAAAAAATAAAAAAAGCATACTAGCATGCTTCTTATGTCATGAACCATGTTCTCATTTTCAGCCATCAAGTGAATTTCCATCATTTCCTTCTCAGTTAATCAAGTAGGAAGGACCCAATTATACACCTTAATTACTATTAAACAAAAGACAACATGCACACGCACACACACGCGCACGCACACACACACACACACACACACACACTTCTATCAAGGCTTCATCAGTGCGTTTCCAGCGTGTCAGCATAGGAACCTCCCCCTACTAGTTTCAGCAGTCAGACCAGAGCCCTGTCAGTCTGTTTCTTTTCAAGGTGACTCATTTAATTTTCCTGATTTGACTGACCTTTGCCGTAGATGTTTTGGCGGTAATGATTTCCTGTCCCTTTGGGTCAGCAACCGGAGCAAAGTAGATTGGGGGAGTGGAGAGAGAGGAGCGCTCGCGGGACTTCTATAAGTACCTGGTGCTCAGAGAAGATGTGAAGTGAGCTGTAAAGACATCCTTGTGACTGGCCACAGGACTGGAGCCAGCGGAAGGAAATGGCTGCTCCTCTTTTTCATATCTCTATACAGCACTATACACTCACTACCCCCAGAAACAAAATAACTCAGTACTTTACAACACACTGTTAAAGTCTCTCACACTTGCCCTGCTGTGAACAAGCTGCTGGGTGACGTTTTCTCTCTTGATTGTCTTTAGTATGCTGTCGACTGTACCCACAGACAGTATTTGAATATGATGAGCTCTCCCCCTTCACATAATGCTTCCAGTTGATGGTGTAATGATTGGTTAACATACAGCAGCTTCTGTAGCTGCTTTCCTCAGCCAGTTATCTAGCTCATCATTTTTCTATCAGGGAGACTTGCTCATTAGAAAACTGTGCTCATTTAGTGAATCATGAAATCAACAAATGCACACTGTATTTATAGTAATTTATAAGTATCTATAATTGTGGGTGTGTAAGAAATCCCACTGAGATATCAATTACCTAGTCTTATCTGAGTCTTGTGAAATGGAATACATGGCAACAATGGTTATCCTTAGTTACACTGTCTGTTTTATCAGACACAAGATATCATATTATATTCACTCATTCCATTCTATATATTTATATGCATGAAGTTCTTCAGGCCATGAATTCCCACTGATATTGTGCATTAAAGCTTTATGCTTTTCCCCCTGTAGTTTTTCTGCTACCTTCATGTCTCCTCAGTCAGTCCTATGGCCATGTATCTACACCTTGGAGGGAGAGTGGCACAGGCAACATTCACCTTTGTGGAGCATCACAGGCACCATTCACCTCCATGGAACATCATCAGGCACCATTCACCTCCATGGAACATCATCAGGCACCATTCACCTCCATGGAACATCATCAGGCACCATTTATCTCCATGGAACATCATCAGGCACCATTCACCTCCATGGAACATCATCAGGCACCATTCACCTCCATGGAACATCATCAGGCACCATTCACCTCCATGGAACATCATCAGGCACCATTCATCTCCATGGAACATCATGTTTATGAGTAAAGTTATGAACAACTACTTTAAATATGGTTAACATGAAATTATCCATAACCTCCAAGTGTTGTGTTGTGACCAGTGGTTAAAGGCTCTGCGTGTTTGTGTGCAGATACGCACACACGCAGGCACACACGCAGGCACACACACACACACACACACACACACACACACACACACACACACACACACACACACACACACACACACACACACACACACACACACACACACACACACACACTTCTATCAAGGCTTCATCAATGCGTTTCCAGCCCGTCAGCACAGAAACCTCCCCTTACTGGTTCCAGCAGTCAGACCAGAGTTCTGTCTGTCTGTTCCTCTTCAAGGTGACTAATGTAATTTTCCTGATTTGACTGACCTTTGTCGGAGATGTTTTGATGGTAATGATTTCCTGTCCCTTCGGGTCAGCAACCGGAGTAGAGCAGAGCAGATCAGGGCAGTGGAGAGAGATAGGAGAGCACACAGGCCTACTTTATGTACCTGGAGATGTGAAGTGAGCTATAAAGACATCCTTGTGACTGGCCACAGGACTGGAGCCAGGAGAAGGAAATGGCTGCTCTTCTTTCACGTCTGTTTGCAGCACTATACACTCACTACCCCCTGAAAAATCATACAGTGCATTCGTAAAGTATTCAGACCCCTTTACTTTTTCCACATGATGTTACGTTACGGCCTTATTCTAAAATTGATTAAATCATTTTTTTTTCTCATCAATCTACACACAATACCCCATAATGACAAAGCAAAAACAGGTTTTTAGAAATGTTTGCAAATTTATAAAAAATAAAATACGTAAATATTGCATTTACATAAGTATTTAGACTCTTTACTCAGTACTTTGTTGAAGCACCTTTGGCAGCGATTACAGCCTCAAGTCTTCTTGGTTATGACGCTACAAGCTTGACACACCTGTATTTTAGGTGTTTCACACTTGCCCTTTCACACTTGCCCTGCTGTGTACAAGCTGCTGGGTGACGTTTTCTCTCTTGATGGTCTTTAGTATGCTGTCGACTGTACCCACAGACAGTATTTGAATATGAAGAGCTCTCCCCCTTCACATAATGCTTCCAGTTGATGGTGTAATGATTGGTTAACATACAGCAGCTTCTGTAGCTGCTTTCCTCAGCCAGTTATCTAGCTCATCACTTTTCTATCAGGGAGACTTGCTCATTAGAAAACTGTGCTCATTTAGTGAATCATGAAATCAACAAATGCACACTGTATTTATAGTAATTTATAAGTATCTATAATTGTGGGTGTATAGGAAATCCCACTGAGATATCAATTACCTAGTCTTATCTGAGTCTTGTGAAATGGAATACATGGCAACAATGGTTATCCTTAGTTACACTGTGTGTTTTATCAGACACAAGATATCATATTATTTTCACTCATTCCATTCTATATATTCATATGCATGAAGTTCTTAAGGCCATGAATTCCCACTGATATTGTGCATTAAAGCTTTATGCTTTTCCCCCTGTAGTTTTTCTGTTACTTTTATGTCTCCTCAGTCAGTCCTATGGCCATATTTATTTCACCAGGTAGGCCAGTTGAGAACAAGTTCTCATTGACAACTGCGACCTGGCCAAGATAGAGCAAAGCAGTGCGACAAAAACAACAACACAGAGTTATACATAAACAAACGTACAGTCAATAACACAAACATATCACCTTGGCGGGAGAGTGGCACAGGCACCATTCACCTCCATGGAACATAATCAGGCACCATTTATCTCCATGGAACATCAT
Source organism: Salmo salar (assembly GCF_965601325.2). Taxonomy (NCBI): domain Eukaryota; kingdom Metazoa; phylum Chordata; class Actinopteri; order Salmoniformes; family Salmonidae; genus Salmo; species Salmo salar. The sequence goes on from NC_138309.1 coordinate 13,683,054, forward strand.
CAGGCACCAATCACCTCCATGGAATATCATCAGGCACCATTCACCTCCATGGAACATCATCAGGCACCATTCACCTCCATGGAACATCATCAGGCACCATTTATCTCCATGGAACATCATCAGGCACCATTCACATCCATGGTACATCATCAGGCACGATTCACCTCCATAGAACATCATCAGGCACCATTCACCTCCATGGAACATCATCAGGCACCATTCACCTCCATGGAACATCATCAGGCACCATTCACCTCCATGGAACATCATCAGGCACCATTTATCCCCATGGAACATCATCAGGCACCATTCACCTCCATGGAACATCATCAGGCACCATTCACCTCCATGGAAAATCATCAGGCACCATTTATCTCCATGGTACATCATCAGGCACCATTTATCTCCATGGAACATCATCAGGCACCATTCACCTCCATGGAACATCATCAGGCACCATTTATCTCCATGGTACATTATCAGGCACCATTCACCTCCATGGAACATCATCAGGCACCAATCACCTCCATGGAACATCATCAGGCACCATTCACCTCCATGGAACATTATCAGGCACCATTCACCTCCATGGAACATCATCAGGCACCATTCACCTCCATGGAACATCATCAGGCACCATTCATCTCCATGGAACATCATCAGGCGCCATTTATCTCCATGGTGCATCATCAAGGACCATTTACCTCCATGGAAAATGATCAGGCACCATTCACCTTCATGGAAAATGATCAGGCACCATTCATCTCCATGGAACATCATTAGTTTCTAACTATTTGATGTCAGTTGTCCACAAGATTCAGTTCAGGAAATCTGCATAAATGTTGGATTCTGCGATCCCATCACCTTCCAGTATGAAACGCTTGAAGGTATGAACACCTTTAATTATGGTTAACATTAAATTCTACATACCCACCAATTGTTGTGTTTTGACCTGGGGTAAAAGGCTCTGTCTGTCTGTATTTGTGTGTCTGTGTGTGTGTACATGTGAATGTATGTGTGTGTGTTGTTGCGAACGTGCGCCTGCGAACAAGTGTTGTGTGTGTTGTGACCTGGGTTAGCTTCCCTGTGGCTCAGTTGGTAGAGCATGGTGTTTGCAACGCCAGCATGGTGTGTGCAATGCCAGGGTTGTGGGTTCGATTCCCACGGGGGGCCAGTACAAAAAAAAATATGTATGAAATGTATGCAGTCACTACTGTAAGTCGCTCTGGATAAGAGCGTCTGCTAAATGACTAAAATGTAAATGTAAGAGCATCTGCGTGCATGGGTTTGTGTGTGTGTCACGTCCTGACCAGTAAAAGGTTTATTTGTTATTGTAGTTTTGGCAGGGGGTGTTTGTTTTATGTGGTTGGGATATGTGTTATGTAGAGGGGTGTTTGTTTAGAGTGTTCCGGGGTTTTGGGGTTATGTTCTAGGTTAGTGTATTTCTATGTTAGATCTAGGTTGTTTAGATCTATGTTTAGTTAATTGGGATTGGCCTTCAATTGGAGGCAGCTGTTCCTCATTGCCTCTGATTGAAGGTCCTATGTATAGGGGTGTGTTTGTAATGGGAATTGTGGGAAGTTGTTTTTGCATAGCTGTGTTTAGCCTGCAATACTGTGCGTTCGTTCGTTTTCTTGTTTTTGTTGTTAAGTGTTCAATAATAGTTTAAAATGAGCACTCAACCCGCTGCACCTTGGTCTACTCCCTTCGACGGCCGTGACAGAACTTCCCACCATTCCCATTACATACACACCCCTATACATAGGACCTTCAATCAGAGGCAATGAGGAACAGCTGCCTCCAATTGAAGGCCAATCCCAATTAACTAAACATAGAACTAAACAACCTAGATCTAACATAGAAATACACTAACCTAGAACATAACCCAAAAACCCCGGAACACTCTAAACAAACACCCCTCTACATAACACATATCCCAACAAACCCCGAACCACATAAAACAAACACCCCTGCCACGTCCTGACCAAACTACAATAACAAATAACCCTTTTACTGGTCAGGAAGTGACAGTGTGTGTGTGTGTGGGTTTGTGTGTGTGTGTGTGTGTGTGTGTGTGTGTGTGTGTGTGTGGGGGGGGGGGGGGGTTGTGTGTGTGTGAGTGGGTTTGTGTGTGTGTGTGTGTGTGTGTGTGTGTGTGTGTGTGTGTGTGTGTGTGTGTGTGTGTGTGTGTGTGTGTGTGTGTGTGTGTGTGTGTGTGTGTGTGGGGGGGGGGGGGGGGGGGGGGGGTTGTGTGTGTGTGAGTGGGTTTGTGTGTGTGTGTGTGTGTGTGTGTGTGTGTGTGTGTGTGTGTGTGTGTGTGTGTGTGTGTGTGTGTGAGTGGGTTTGTGTGTGTGAGTGGGTTTGTGTGTGTACATGTGTGTTTGCTAAAAGGTGCTTTGTTCCACTCTGCCACATCGTTAGGATCCTAGGGGCCATGTGCAGTTTGTCATCTTTGCCATCTTCTATAACAAAGAACCTGTCTGTAGTGTGGCGGGAACTCACTAAACCAAAATGAAACGTATTCAGGAGTTTCATTTCATATCCAGATGGCTTCACTCTCCAGTGCTGTGCTGCATTCAATACATTTAAAGTCTTAAGGTCTGAAAAGCAGCACAGATATCATTTTCCTAGACCGTAAATAGACAGTATTGTATTTGTTATATGTTGACTTAATGTGCACATGTCTTGATCTCAGTTACCTTTCAATTATACTGTTAAACTTCCCTTCATTCACGCTCTTTTACATTGACTGAACGTGTGCAAAGCAGGTCTATGTGTGTAATACTGTCACTTAAACAGTTTGTGGGATATTGTTTTGGGAGATTAGGAAGCAGCTGTGGTTGGCGGTTGTATGTGTACATGTGTGTGTGTACGTGTGTGTGTGTGTACTTGTGTGTATGTTCCTACTGATCCAGTTCAGACTCTGCCTGCCTGTTGAGTCGGTCAACCTGAGAGACTAGAGTGAGATGAGAGGATCTGGCCCCATAGAAGAATCAATAGCTTTCCAAGAATATCTTCTAGAATATAGCCTCAGCTACTTCCCACGTTTCATGATGGGTCTGTGTTTGAGATGATCATGTCTTTTGTTATATAGGCAATAGCTGATCACTGTTGTCTTCCATGTTTTGTCAGCTTTCCCACATGTATCTAAACTATGGGCCCTATACTTATATGTAACAATGTCACTCTATAGCACACCATAGTATCTCTCTAGTGACTTGTTAAGGTGATTTGTTAAGATACTGTAGAGCCCCTCCCTGTGTCTCAGTCATGCTTCTCTGCAGCAGATATTGGAACATGGTCAAGGCCCCATTCAGGTAGGTAAATATAACCCTGAGCATCAGATACACGCAGAGGCATGAGGGGGCAAAGTGTGGAGGTTTTGCCATATTAAATCAGCTATGAATGTGTTGTCCAGGGCCGCAGGCGACTCAAGCTATAACATAATGTACTGTCATGGGCAGAGCTTAGCTCTCTCTCTCTCTCTCCCCCATCTCTCTCTCTCTCCAAATCTCTCCCCATGACACTCCCTTAATAAGCTCCAGGCTGACACTTAATAGAGGAACTCCAGTGATACCATCCCCTGGAACAGAGACATCTCTCTGTATCGCTCTTTATCTGTTACCTGCATATGCAGAGAGTGGCGTAGTTAGGAACAGGGGTTAGCCTACATTTTAAAGTAGGAATGAGTTGAAGTCACAGGCTAGAAACGCAAGGATCGGATTCCGATGTGTGACCGAGGTGTTTTAGATTCACGTTAGCGTGAACGTTAGATTCACACTCTATTGTGTACTGACGACGAGTCTTCTCGCTAGAATAAGGTACTGAATCAGTGGGTTGATTATAATCATGCTATCATATTCTGATTACATAATGTTGTTTACAATGGGATTGTATGATTTTGTTGCTGATCATGTCTATATATTAGCACACAATAGTCGTACACCCTCCAGTAGAATGAACCAGATGGAAACAACAGATATGGCTTATGAGTAAACATCCTAGAAGTCACCCCGACGCGTTGTCAGATATCTTTATTGTTTGAGACAGGGCAATCAGAATTCTGGAGACAGATTAAAGACACCTGGCATTAAAATAAATGAAAAAGAAATCAAAGCCAGGCCTCTCCCTAATCCCCCTGGATAGGTTGTCGATCTATTAAAGAGGAGGAGCGCACATCCTCCAGGGAAATGATTACCTGGTTGGACGGGAGGACGGGAGGAAGAGAGAGAGAGAGAGCACCTTATGACTGGGCCATTTCAATATCCTCTTCCCTCCAGACGAGGAAGAAACAGCATCAGAATGGCAAAGAAGTTTATCAACAACTTATTTTATTCATGCCAAGACCTTTGTTGTTGCCTATTTACATATTGTTATTTTGTTATAGGGTATTATTGCAAAAAGGGCCCAGAAGGCCAAACCTAAAAGTATTTATGTGAAATATTATGCATCACAGAAAAATGGTGGCCCTCGGACTATGCCATTTATCTCAGTTTGTTGATGATAGCCGCTCTGTGTTGCTCTGTGCTGGATACTATCTAAGAGGCTACTTGCAGGGTGGGTAGCCTATAGCCTACATCCACTGTGTCCAAACATGCAGTGTGGCTTAATGGAGCTATAGGCTGTAGAGGAGTGTAAATATTGTTTTCTGTTCTCCAGCTACACTAAAAAAATTGCCTATAAAATTGATTGATTTACTCGCTCCAGCCCAGAGACTCTATTTCCCCATCCAGATGAACAATAGTAGCAGTAGTTGTTGCCACCAGAGCTTGGAAATAAATGCCTCCTGTTTAAAGATTGTGCCTATCGGCCTTTAACACAGAGTTAACACAGAGTTTTACGAGTTTGTCCCGTAAAACGAATGCCCCTGGTGTCCTCCGATTAGTCCTATCTCTCTATGTTTCTACTGCTCTATATAAAACATATTATACCGAGCTGTCAACGATTGACGTTATCACACCATGAGCATACAGGTGAAAAAACACAGGTATAGTCTCTGCGGAGGTGGCTATATCTGGAGAAAAAAAAAAGTTTTATTGTTATACAGAGAGAGAGAGAGAGGGAGAATGTGTCACTGAGTGCTGCTTATATTCAGGTGATTTCTCTAACAACAAGCTGTGATTGAAGTGCATGGCTGTGTGCTCGATTTTATACACCTGTCAGCAAGATGACATATGGAATTGTTTTAAGATGGTCAAACCATGGATCATTTAGCTATTTGATTTGGAATTTTGGGACCCCTTTAGTTATCCTGAAAAAAATACAAAATAAATATTTCATTAAATATTGAATTTGGCCTTTGCTACAATAGACCATAGAAACACATTGAATAACACATTCATAAATTGCAGAAAATAAATAAAATGTTTTTTCATGAGGAATAAGGTTTTTGAAGTGTCTGTCCTATATCTAGGAGATACACTATATATACAAAATTATGTGGACAGCCCTTCAAATTAGTGGACCATCATAGGATGCCACATTTCCAACAGGTCAGTCTGTCAAATTTCTGCCCTGCTAGAGTTGCCTAGGTCAACTGTAAGTGCTGTTATTGTGAAGTGGAAACGTCTTGGAGCAACAACGGCTTAGCCGTGGAGTGGTAGGTAACACAAGCTCACAGAACAGGACCAAACACGTAGCGCGTAAAAATCGTCTGTCCTTGGTTGCAACACTCACTACCGAGTTCCATACTGTCTCTGGAAGCAACGTCAACACAAGAACTGTTCGTCGGGAGCTTCATGAAATGAGTTCCCATGTCCAAGCAGCCACACACAAGCCTAAGATCAACATGCGCAATTCCAAGCATCGGCTAGAGTGGTGTAAAGCTTGCCGCCATTGGACTCTGGAGCAGCGGAAACACGTTCTCTGGAGTGATGAATCACGCTTCACCATCTGGCAGTCCGACGGAAGAATCTGGGTTTGGCGCTTGCCAGGAGAATGCTACCTGCCCGAATGCATAGTGCCAACTGTAATGTTTGGTGGAGGAGAAATAATGGTTTGGGGCTGTTTTTCATGGTTCAGGTAGGCCCCCCCTAAGTTCCAGTGAAGGGAAATCTTAATGCTACAGTATACAATTACATTCTAGATGATTTTGTGCTTCCAACTTTGTGGCAACAGTTTGAAGAAGGCCCTTTCCTGTTTCAGCATGACAATGCCCCCGTGCACAAAGCGAGGTCCATACAGAAATGGTTTGTCGATATCGGTGTGGAAGATTTTGACTGGCCTGCACAGAGCCCTGACCTTAACCCCATTGAATACCTTTGGGATGAATTGGAACGCTGACTGCGAGCCAGGCCTAATTGCCCAACATCAGTGCCCAACCTCACTAATGCTCTTGTGGCTGAATGGTAGCAAGTCCCCGCAGCAATGTTCCAACATCTAGTGGAAAGCCTTCTCAGAAGAATGGAGGCTTTTATGGGCAATGGGGAGACCAACTCCATATTAATGCCCATGATTTTGGAATGAGATGTTGACGAGCAGGTGTCCACATACATTGACATTTTAGTCATTTAGCAGACGCTCTTATCCAGAGCGACTTACAGTAGTGAATGCATACATTTCAGAAATTTTTCCTCTGTACTGGTCCCCCGTGAGAATTGAACCCACAACCCTGGCATTGCAAACACCATGCTCTACCAACTGAGCCACATGGGACATTTCAGCTTGACATTTTTTATTAATTTCTAAAATGTTCTACAAACAAAATTCCACTTTGACATGATGCGGTATTATGTGTAGATCAGTGACACAAAATCTACATTTAATCAGTTGTAAAAATAAGGCTGTAACACAAGAAAATGTGGATAAAGTGAAGGGATGTGAGTACTCTCCGAAGGCCCTGTAGGTGTAATATGGTTATATTTTCTGGTGCCTGTTAAAAGGCGAGCTGTAGCATTTTTAACTGTAGACAATGGAGTGATTTCTGACTGAGACATGTATATAGTACAAAGAGTAACAATTATGGAAATGGTCAAACACAGGTAGGCAGTCAAAAAACAAACAATACCTCACAACCATATAAACAGAAAGAACTGAACTAAATAGGGAGCTGATGAGACCAGGTGAGAAACGAACACAGGTGAAATCAATTAACAAAAATTAAAGACAGGGCTACATTCCAGAACACAAAGAAACAGGGCTACGTTCAAGAACACAAAGAAACAGGGCTACGTTCAAGAACACAAAGAAAAAGAACAAGGTTGACTAAGAAAAGAAAAGCAGAACCTTACAGTACCCCAAGGGAGGCTCCTGTCGACCCAACGGCACCAGAGGGGGCAAGGTCCGGCAGGCTGGTTCAATGAGGTGGTGGACTGGCCCGACGTTCTGCGTTAAGACTGATGTCCAGTGGGTCTGTTCGAGGGGGGTTCGACCCCAAGGTCGGGGAGTGGGACGATCTGGACGGTTATGGTGAAATGCCTGAATCATCTCTGGGTTGAGGAGGTCTTGGTCGGGGACCCAGGACCGGTTTTCATGCCCATAACCTTCCCAGTCCACTAGGTAGTGGATGCGACCTTTCAAGCGTTTGGAAACTTTGGATAGCCCGTATGGCGCACTGCGTGTAGAGATGGGAGGATGAAGAGGACTGTAGGTGACTGCTTTTAACAGAGACATGGAAGGACGAGGAGATTTTATACTGACGGGGTAACTGGAGGCAGTACGTGACAGGGTTGATGCGATGGGTTATCTTGAAGTGACCAATGAAGCGAGGACAGACCTTTTTGCAGGGGAGGCGGAGCCGGATGTCTCTGGTAGAGAGCCATACGCTGTCTGGGGTGAAAGAGTGGTGTAGGTAGGCGGCGTCTGTCGGCAAAGTGTTTCTGGGTATTAGAGGCTTCCTGCAGATGCCGGTGAGCGGTCTCCCATACCCGCTCACTACGCCGAAACCAGTCGTCGACAGCTGGGACAGTACCAGGCTCCACCTCCCAAGGAAACATGTGGGGTTGGTAACCAAGGACACACTGAAACGGAGTAAGGTGGAGCGATGAGTGCATGAGTGAGTTCTGAGTGTATTCGGCCCAGGCCATATACCGACTCCAGTCGTGTGGAGAGGCAGAACATTGTTGGCGGTGGTACTTCCCTATTTCTTGGTTCAGGTGTTCCGTCTGCTCGTTGGTCTGGGTGTGGTACCCGGAGGAGAGGCTGAGGGTGACCCCCAGTCGGTCACAGAAGGCTCGCCACACCCGGGAGACAAACTGGGGCCTGCGGTCAGAGACGATGTCCTCCGGAATCCCATACAGACGGAACACCTGCTGGAACATACACTCCGCCAATTCCATGGCGTTAGGTAGATGAGGAAGAGGAACCAGACAACACATTTTTGAAAAACGGTCTACTATGATAAGGATGGTGGTGTTACCAGAGGATTCAGGAAGGTATGTGATGAAGTCAACAGCTATGTGGGACCAGGGTCTGTGAGGGATTGGCAAAGGTTGAAGCTTCCCAGAGGGGAGATGACGAGGGATTTTGGTTTGGGTGCAGACTGGACAGGAGAGTACGTAATCCCTTACGTCGGATGCCAGTGAGGACCACCAGAACTTCCGGGCTAGAAGTTCGGTGGTTCGTGTAATGCCCGGATGTCCTGACCCCAAGGACGTGTGACACCATTGCATCAGTTGGGGTCTAATAACTGCTGGTACGTAACTCCTCCCAGCTGGTGTCTCAAGAGGAGCCGGGTCTGAGGTTAGGGCTTCTTGTATGGCAGAGTGAACCTCCCACTGTGCCGGTCCCATAATGCAAGAGGGAGGAAGAATAGGTGTAGAGTCTGAGTTACTGGTCGGAAGGTCAAATTGGTGGGAGAGAGCATCAGCTTTTACATTTTTCCTTCCAGGGATGTATGTAACATGAAAATGGAAGCGTGTGAAGAGAGCCCAGCGGGCTTGTCTGGAGTTTAACCTCTTGGCCCCTCTGATATGTTCCAGATTATGATGATCTGTTAGGATGAGAAAGGGATGTTGTGCGCCCTCCAACCAGTGGCACCACTCAAGGGCCAGTTTGATGGCGAGGAGTTCTCTGTTCCCCACATCATAATTCCTCTCAGCGGGGGTTAACATCCTGGAGAAGAAGGCACAGGGATGTGATTTGGGAGGTGTTCCCACCCACTGAGAGAGTATGGGTCCTACTTCGGAGGCATCCACCTCCATGGTGAAAGGAAGGGTCGGATCAGGTTGGCAAAGGACAGGAGCTGAGGTGAAGAGGCATTTCAAGTTGTTGAACGCAGTCAGGGTGGTATCAATCCATTGAAGGGTCTGGGTCTTTTGGCTGGTAAGGGCAGTGAGGGGAGCGGCCGTAGAACTGAAGTTCCCGAATTAACTGGCAATAGAAGTTGGAGAACCCAATGAAACGATGGAGTTCCTTAACCTCTCTGGGATAGGGGGCGGTATTTTCACGTCCGGATGAAAAGCGTGCCCAAAGTAAACTGCCTGCTACTCAGGCCCAGATGCTAGGATATGCATATTATTAGTAGATTTGGATAGAAAACACTGTTTGAATGATGTCTGTGAGTATAACAGAACTTAATGGCAGGCAAAACCCCGAGGACAAACCAACCAGAATAAAAAATGTTTGAGGTCACTCTCTTTTCAATGGGTTTTCTATGGAGATCTAGATTTCTAAGGCTTGCAGTTCCTACTGCTTCCACTGGATGTCAACAGTCTTTAGAAATTGTTTGATGTTTTTCCTTTGTGTAATGAAGAAGTATTGCTGTTCAGAACGAGGGTCGAGTGAAGTGTACTGTTTGTTAGAGGCGCGTGACCTGAAAGCAAGCTCCACTTTGTTTTCATCCGGCATTGAACGCAGTTTATCCCGTCTTAAATTTTAGCGATTATTTACGTTAAAAAATACCTAAAGTTGTATTAGGAAAGTTGTTTGAAATGTTTTCACAAAGATTACAGGTAACTTATGAGATATTTTGTAGTCATGTTGCGCGAGTTGTAACCGGTGTTTTTCTGGATCAAATGCGCCAAATAAATGGACATTTTGGAGATATAACGACAGAATTAATCGAACAAAAGGACCATTTGTGATGTTTATGGGACATATTGGAGTGCCAACAAAAGAAGATCTTCAAAGGTAAGGCATGAATTATATCGTTATTTCTGAGTTTTGTGTCGTGCCTGGCGGGATGAAATATGATTGTCTGTGTTTGTTTGATGGGGTGCTATCCTCAGATAATCGCATGGTGTGCTTTCGCCGTAAAGCCTTTTTAAAATTAGACACTGTAGTTGGATTAACAAGAAGTTTATCTTTAAAATGGTGTATAATACTTGTATGTTTGAGGAATTTTAATTATAAGATTTCTGTTGTTTGAATTTGGCGCCCTGCAATTTCACTGGCTGTTGTCGAGGTGGAACGCTAGCATCCCACAAATCCCAGAGAGGTTAACGGTGGTGGGTTTGGGCCAGTTACTGACGGCGGTGACTTTGTTCTCATCCATGCAGACCCTTCCAGGTGTCAGTAAGATGCTTAGAGAGGTGATATGGAAGGCACTCTTTTCAGTCTTCACATAAAAGTTATGGTCAAGGAGCTGTTGAAGATAATTTTGCACATGCTGTATGTGTTCCTTCAGGGAGTAGGAGTAAATCAGGATGTCATCAATGTAGACGATGAGAAAGCGGTTGATCATATCCTGGAAAACCTCGTTCATAAAGGATTGGAAGATGGCGGAGGCGTTCGTAAGGCATGACTAGGTATTCATAGTGCCCTCGAGCAGTGATAAAGGCCGTCTTCCATGCGTTGCCTTCACGTATACGGACAAGGTTATATGCACTTCGCAGGTCGAGTTTAGTATAGATGTTAGGGCGGCCCACTTGTTCAAGGGTCGCTGGGATCAGAGGAAGAGGGAAACGGTTATTGACCATGACGTCATTCAGGGAACGATAATCAATACATGGACGGAGACCACCGTCCGTTTTTCCACCGCAGCCAGGGAAGAAGAATGAACAGGGCAATGGCTGAGTAGATGATCTTTCGCTGAACAGTATAGGCAGAGCCCTTCTTGGATACGCTTTTGACGTTCGATACACGGGAGAGGAGCATGGCCCAACTGCATGGGTTCTGGAAGACTCGGACGGGAGGACGTAAAGAGAATATTTTGGGTTCCTGGGTGGCAGAGTTCTTCAGCGGTCGGTGATGAGGTGGTCGATGGAGATGGACATACAAATGCATTGACTTAAATTCAGAATGTAACCTTTACAGGCCAGCTCCGCCTGAAGTTCCCTGTTGAGCCCTCTTCGGTAGACGGTAAGTAAAGCAGCCTCATTCCATCCACTCCCTGGAGCCATGGTGCGGAACTCGAGGGCATACCTGGCAGCTGAATTGTGTCCTTGTTAAAGTTCTATGAGGAGGTCTCCTATAGGACGACTGATCGAATACCTCTTTGAAGAGGATGTGGAAATGGGTCTCGGATCCGAGTTCTGTGCTGTTGGCAGTCCATATGGCGGTGTCCCAATCCAGGGCTTTGCCTGTGAGTAGAGACACAACAAAATCCACCCTGCTGTTGTCGGTGGAGAAGTTAGTGGGGTTGTGCTCAATGTATTTGCTGCATTGCATCAGAAATCCCTGACATTTCCCTGGCGAACCGTCATATTTTCCAGGGATGGGTATGAACGAAGGAGGGCTATGGGTTACGATACCTGGCATCGGAGGAGTAGGGATCATCTGGCGGAGAAGATGGCAAATTTCCTCCATAAGCTCCTCTTGCTGGGTTAGGCGCTGCTGTAGCGCCACTGAATCCATTCCGTTTTTAGGTGAGGTATTCTGTAGTGAATCCTCAGGGAGAAAAAGGTGTAGATTCACGCGCAGGGCTCGGCAGATCGTGGTCACAGGTAGGCAGTCAAAAACAAACAATACCTCACAACCATACAAACAGAAAGAACTGAACTAAATAGGGAGCTGATGAGACCGAGTGAGAAACAAACACAGGTGAAATCAATGAACAAAAATTAAAAACAGGGCTACATTCCAGAACACAAAGAAACAGGACTACGTTCAAGAACACAAAGAAAAAGAACACAAGGTTGACTAAGAAAAGAAAAGCAGAACCTTACAAGACTAGCTATATTTCTTAGATGATAAAAGCAGGACTGGACAACCTTCTTTCCATGCAGCTAAAGGTTTAGGTCAGGGTCAATGAGGATGCCAAGGTTTCTGGCCGTAGGCTTTACATTGGTGGACAAATATCCAAGGTTATTTACAATATGGGTTCTAGCAAGGTGGGTGCCAAATAAAACAACCTCTGATTTATTTTCATTGAGCTGGAGAAATTTGTCAGACATCCAACATTTGATGTAAGCAAGACACTTGTGAAAGGTAGCTATGCTAGCTTGGTCACTCGGTCAGATTGGTAAAAAAGCTGAGTGTCATCCGCATAGCATTGAAACTGAATGTTATAATTGCGGATGACGTCACCAAAGGGAAGCATGTAGAGGGAAAAAAGGATGGGTCCCAGAATTGACCCCTGAGGGACACCATAGTGAATTGATGCTGGGGATGATGCTGAACCACCCATGCATGCTCATTGAGAAACGTATGCTACATAGATATGACCTGAACCAGTCGAGGGCAACGCCGGAGATTCCCACATACTTTGGACATGTAGTGTATGTGTGGCACCTTGTTTGTTGACATCATAAAATGCATTCTGATTGTCACATAACAGTCTGTCAGACCAAAGATGTTATAACAAAAATGAGGTGAAGGGACAGTTCACTCGACTGACTTATGGTGCTTTCAAGACAACTTGGAACTCAGAAAAATACAAGGTCAAATTATGATGTCAGTGATCTTCAGGTTGGAAAATCGGAGCTCTAGAAAGAGGCTTGCGTTCCCAAGTTGGAATTTAAAGTTGGATGACCGTTAAAAGTGATTTTTCCCAGTCGGAGCAAATTTTTTTCACAATTCCCAGTTGTCTTGAACACACTGAAGTCAGAAGTTAGAGATTATCAAGTTTCCAGTTGTTTTGAACACAGCATCAGATTGTAACTATTGTACTTCAGGGTTGCCAGCTCAGACCTCCAGGATTTTTATTATGACTTAGCTTATAGACTTCTCCTGTGTTTGCCCCACATTTATTGATAAATCCCCCATTATAGAAATATTTCCTGCATCATATCCCCCCACTTTTTTATTTAACCTTTATTTAACAAGGCAAGTCAGTTAAGAACAAATTCTTATTTACAAAGACGACCAAACCCTAACCCGGACGAAGTTGGGCCAACTGTGTGCCGCCCTATAGGACTCCAAATCTCAGCCGGTTGTGATACAGCCTGAAATCAACCCAGGGTCTGTAGTGATGCCTCTAGCACTGAGATGCTGTGCCTTAGAGCGCTGTGCCGCTCGGGAGCCCCACGAATGGACTTGAAACCCCCCCAACAAATGAAATGAACCCCCCTCACAAACCCCCTTAAAATGGTTTCATCCCTGTTTAGCTTTCACGCTACGGGTAGTCTAGGCAGTAGGCTTGTATTTGGGGTGATGATCTATGAGATGATAACATTTTATTTGCTTTGTGATTTGTCAAAGACTGTAAACGACTTGTCAAGTCATGTGCTCCGGTTCTTGTATACACTGTAACAAGTACATTGAAGATTTGTAATATGCTGGAAAGTGGCCAAACTAAGTTAAGATTTTGCAATCTTTGATTTTGACTTTGTTTATTTGCGTCTTATAGTGAATGGCATTCTGGGATTAGGGAGTTTTCGCTTGTCAAAGATAAACAAACGTGGCTGCCATCATAACAAATTGAGCTGCTGTTTTATTTAACTAGGCAAGTCAGTTAAGAACAAATTCTTATTTTCAATGACGGCCTAGGAACAGTGGGGTAACTGCCTTGTTCAGAACGACAGATTTTTACCTTGTCAGCTCAGGGATTCGATCTTGCAACCTTTCGCTTACTAGTCCATACGCCTAGTTAACTGAAACGAGTCACATATCGATATTTTGACACATATTTAACCCCTTTTTTGGGGGGTAGGCACAAAACTACCTTCATACTTCCGTTCGTTTTTTAAAACCGGTACCAGTTCCCTTCAGACGAGGCCTGTCACTATGTGTGGCGAGATTCAGAACACAAATCAATGCCTAGTCTTCATTCCAGGTATGACACTTCGAACTCAAGGTTTCAACCACAACCATTGAAGTCAATATCATGTATTACATTTCTCTCTGTTTTGACAGAGGTTATAAACTCTTCATGATCAAGGATGCGATTGATTTTGTATCGAATTCTCAAGTAAAAAGAAGGGCAGAAGGATCAACCAAATCACCATCAATCCAATGTTGCAGTGGGGCTGAACTGACTGATTTGTCCTCGTTTTTCCGCCTGCTCATTATGAAACGCTAGCGGTAACGACTGAAGCCAAAATGTGAGTTGTCTTGGTGTGAGTGGTTTGATGTGGGTGTTTCTTGGGTGTGTCTTTGCCATTCAATCACAACAACCCAAGGAAAGTAGTTAGTAGTGACAGCGAGTTAAGCGAAGCTAGCTTTGCTATGGAGAGTTTTGAAGTTGAGGACTGAAGTTGAGGATCTCAAGATGGTCAGCTATTTCAGTTCTATTTGTAGGCTAAAGCTACACTAGCTAGCTGTAGCCAAATTGACAACAGCTAGCTAGCGTGGCTTGGTGGAAGCTGCAGCTGGCTTTCCAATCTAGCTGACACTTCTCTGTCAAATCAGTTATGGAAAGAGCCAGTGTCTGGAATGTGTTTCATAAGACACTCATTCTACAACACCTTGCTACGAAAGTAGCTTGCAACTTAGTTTCAACATTTCATCACGTTATGTAAACTAAAGACATGTTGCCGTGGAAACCAATATCAATTGCGAGTTGAATACCTGAGACCTGTCCTACAACACAATATTCTATAACGGGCTAGGTTTGTCTTGTCCCATCGTCTCTCTTAATGTCCTCTCATATCTCTTAATGTCCTCTCGTCTCTCAATGTCCTCACATCTCTCTTAATGTCCCGGGTGACAAATCGCTGAACTACTAATATCCCTGCACAGTTGTACACACTGCACAAACATTGCCCAGCTTGAGAGTAGATACATTTAACAACAAAAAAATCGAGGAGTGTGTTCGTGTTGCACGGACAAAATATTTTCTGCTGTAAACATCAAGTTGATGTGCTTATGAAGATATTATGCGTACACTTTACCTAGCAAATCAAAACAAGTTGTGTGTAGAGTACAACTTCAGCTGTCTGACCAGAACTAGAATTTCTATTTCTATGGTCCATTTGGTTGTTTAACCAACTCTCTGGGTGAGCTTCGGTCTCTAAGTCTCCAGTAGGTGATGAAGTCCCTTCCATCTAAGTAATGTATTGCAGGTTATAGACAGATGCAGTCAGCTGGCAGGAGGGGTGGAGTGCATGACACTCCATCCTGGATATGACAGAGTTTGCCTCAATCCATGTGTCTAGCCAGTCAAACATTTGTAGTATGACAAAGAGCGCAAGGAGTGGAATGTTAGCTAAACAGAGAATGGTACCTAGGCTTCTCATTCTACTCTGTAGGCTACTGCAGATTGCAATTGTTGAACTTATTCTAAACAACGTGTTTTGATAACTTTCAAGTGTAGAATAAACCATACTTCACATAATACTGAAGCATAGTACAGGACAAGTGTTCTGCTAATATAACAATGCGCAATTTTTAGCCTCGTCTTTCATCTTCCATTGTCATTCACAGCCGATACAGATACTGTACCTATCAGCATTTTGACTGGTGGTGCTGAACCTGGGGCTACCTTGCCAAACATGTCAGTTGTCACAGATCCTGTATGGTGTTCCGTATAAGACAGGAGTTCCCAGACATGTTTGAATAATACACCGGTTCCTCCCCCTCCCTATTGTTAGTACCATTCATTTCAATAATAAAAAAATAGGAGTAATAGATGTATCATTTTATTGCTGAGTGCAAGGTCTCTACCTAATCAGAGTCACAGAGAAAGAGAGGGAGGTAGAGAGAGAGAGACAAAACTCGGCGGTAAAATTTTACAACACTAGTATCTGCTCCGAAGCGGTTAAAAGGTTCAGGACAGGTTAAAGGAAAATAGAAAAGTTGATTATCTTACAGGGATATAATTGAGCTTTTGTTCTTTCGATTAAATCCAAAATACCTCCAAGCCTCAGGGAAATGCCTGTTAGCTGTCAGTAACTCCCATTATCTGTGGTCTTCCAGAGGGCAGATATGGAGACAGGACACGTTACATTACAGCCATGCAAAGCTGCAGTAAGGGATTTTTTAAACACTATGGAATCATACAATTCAATTATGTTTTTTTCCCATCAAAAACAAAGATGGTAACAAAACCACAGTTTACATTTGTCATTCTCCCATACCATACTGCCACCCCCACAGTACCTTAGTGCATTCTAGGTGTGCATCTCTCGTGTGCGAACGTCAAGAGGACACTGAGAAGGTCGCCCCTCTTCCTCTCTCTCTCTCTCTCTCTGTGTTGTAAGCTCTATAAATCATGTATGCACACAACCAGTTGAGCCCTTTGCTAACCCCCTCTGTACCCCTGCCTTCCCCCACACAACCCATGGAGCAGATAAACATCCCACCAAATGAACTCTTCAGGTTATCTCTGTGATTCCCCCGACGACACGCCAAGGAGATTATAGTGGTGATGAATATGCAGAATTAAAACCAGGGAGAGAGTGACTGGGACACGAACGCACATGCACGGGAAAAAACACACAAAAGCACGCACACACGCACGAACACACATCTGCACGCATACACACACACACAGTGGTATTCCACTAATACTTTATTCCATGCCTGAACAAAGAAGGGTTGACTGCTGTTTAATCTTGCTGTTGAGGTTATGAGGATGATGTTATGAGGTTACATCTATTGTAACAAGGCACACCCGGTCATTAACTACCGGTCTTTTTCAATTTGTTTATTTATATGTTATGACCTGGCTCAACAGCTACTGTAATAAGCTCACATAGTTGCTGTCACAAATTCCACACAGTTGTCACTGACTAGTTGGATATTCATTTCCCACTGAGCAAACATTTTCTGTGTTTACAGCATTCATATAAATTCATTATGATCAGGTTTTTGCTTTGGCAGAACTTTTTATTTTTATTCAATAAAACTCATGAATGCAACTGTTTATAGCAAATTGTTTTGTGGTCTACTTGTATCCCTGGTTGTTCTGAAAAGAAAATGGTAAAATACTTGGGATTGATAGGGTTAATCACCCACAACTGCAGTTAGAATGACTGCCAAGGTGGGGAAGAGTGATAAATGAGACTACCTAAACCACATGTGTCCAACTCATACCACAGAGGGCTGAGTGTCTGAGGGGTTTCACTCTTCCTTTGTACTTGATTGATGAATTAAGGTCACAAATTAGTAAGGAACTTCCCCCACCTGGTTGTCTAGGTCTTAATTGAAAGCAAAAATAAAAAAACAGCAGACACTAGGTCCTCCATGGAATGAGTTTGACTCCCCTGACCTAAACCATCTGAACTGGAACATCTATCTAAATAACGGGTGAAATAAGTCCACTTAGAGATTGGATCAGTTAACTTGCTCAGAGTGAAAAATACATGGGAGGGGCCTCATTATCATATTTCCCAGCATGCTTTGTTGCTGGTACATTTTTTTGAATCATTTGTTTTAATATCTGTTTCTGCATACACATTGATTGATTCAATGATCGTATACTACACAAAGATACATAAAAAAACATTGGTAACACTTTACATTATGTAACTAATATGTTGTTACTACACAGTAATAACTGTAGTAAAAACATATTCGTTACATATGTGTTAATATGTAATTACATGGTAATAAGATTGTCGCGCTATCAGTTGGAACAAGGAATGTGTAACTACACACCCACTTGCTGAAGGTTATTCCCGATGACATGTTTCTACGCATGAATTTAGCTAGCCAATGTTGCTATGACATCGCCTACAAATGTGATCGGGGATTTCTATTGGAGAAGAAGTTTCTGCCTATCTTCATACTGTCTTGTCTTTGATTATGCAAAGCCAGAAGAAACACTGGGCTGTCACCAGGAAGTGACGTCACACTGACCTCTGAACTCTCACACTCTGCAGCCAAAATGGATTCATATTCTATTTCTGTATATTAATTTATTGTCTTTATAAAGGTTTTTAATATGCAAAGGTGCAATGTAAGTCTCAGAATAGTGAAATAACATTGTTAACCAAATGTTTTATGAGTTTCATGACAACTTTGTAATGTTGATTGACCGAGATGTAAAATGTATAGACATTGTGCACGTGATTAGCCAGCTAGGCAGCTACATTAGTGAAACAATGGGAAACGCTTGCTATCTTGCTTTACCAACCTGTGTTAGTACATTTTAGGTATTGCTTTGAGTCTGAAATGGGGAATTGAATTTAAATGGTTTGAATATCACACTGAAAAATGTTCACCTGTCTGCTTATTTCTCCTAGTTAGCCTATTGTCTGCAAAGGTTGTTATATTGTAACTGTACTGAACAAAAATATAAATGCAACATGCAGGATTTCAACATGTTTACTGAGTTAGAGTTCATACAAGGAAATCAGTCAATTGAAAAAAATTCATTAGGCCCTAATCTATGGATTTCACATAACCCTGCAGAGGTGCAGGGGGGCTGGGGAGCCAGGCCCAGCCAATCAGAATTTGTTTTTCACCAGGAAGGGGCTTTATAACAGACAGAAATACTCAATTCTATCAGCTGTCTGGGTAGCTGGTCTCAGAAGCCGGTTGTGGAGGTCCTGGGCTGGTGTGGTTACACGTGGTCTGCGGTTTTGAGGCTGGTTGGAAGTACTGCCAAATTCTCTAAAATGACATTGGAGGTGGCTTATGGTAGAGAAATTAACATAAAATTATCTGGCAACATTCCTACAGTCAGCATGCCGATTGCACACTCCCTCAAAACTTGAAACCTCTGTGGCATTGTGGTGTGTGGCAATACTGCACATTTTAGAGTGGCCTTTTATTGTCCCCGGCACAAGGTGCTCCTGTGTAATAATCATGCTGTTTAATCAGTTTCTTACCACACCGGTCAGATGCATGGATTATCTTGGCATAGGAGAACTGCTCACTAACAGGGATTTAAACAAATTTGTGCACAAAATTTGAGACATATACGATTTTTGTGTGTATGGACAATTTCTGGGTTATTTGCAGTCATATTTTTGTTCAGTATAGATAGTAATAAAACATGTCACTTCACTTTACATTAAGTTGCTTGCTCCTGGGTAAGTACATTGTAAATACATATTAATCCCTTTTAACAACATTGTTTGTAAAATTATCTTTCATTGTAAGTACAACGTAATTAAAAGGGTTATAGCTAATCTTCTCGTTTTTGTATTTTTCTTTCACTTAAGACCTAGACAACCAGGTGTAGGAAGTTCCTTACTAATTAGTGACCTTAATTCATCAATCAATTACAGGGAGAAACAAAAACCTGCAGACAATTGGCCCTCCATAGAATGAGTTCAACACGTGTTTCAGGTAGTGTCATTTATTAACAGTCCCTACCTTGGCAGTCATGCTAACTGCAGTTGTGGGTGATTAACCCTATCAGTCCCGAGACCCCAGCAAAAATAGGCTTTTCATTTATCTGACTTTGGTCTGCCAAAGGAAAAACTGGATAAAAAGGAATTGATATGAATGGTGTAAGTACAGAAATTGTTTTCTTAATAGGAAATGAATGTCCAACTAGTCAGTGACAACTGTGTGGAGTTTGGTCTTTGTGAGCTTATTACAGTATTATAGACACTATGTCCTGGGATTTTCTATGATCTTCTATGTAGAAGAACCCCTTACCTTCTAATGGCTCTTGTGCAGCTTGTGAGTGTCATACAGCAAAATGTGAGAGTCTAAGCTTTTCACAGATAGCTTTTAATAGTTTGTAGCTCAACCCATTCACACTCTACAGACGTTTTTGTAAAAAGACCCGGACCCCTGGCCTCTTCGGGATCCACCCTTGTCTCACAAACACAGCTATATCTCAGCCCCCAGAATAATGGTTGGTACCAATGGATGCAGAAGAAATTGACAAATCCAATGGCCACAGCACTGTCTCAGCAACATTGAAGGTTTTAAAGGACATCCGCTGTGCTCTTGATAAGAAGTTGCATTGTGTGTCTGTTTTTATTGATTTGTCGAAGGCGTTTGACACCGTGGATAATGCTGTGTTAGTGCAAAGGTTAAAATGTTGTGGAATAACTGGTCATGTTCTAGATTGGTTTATAAATTACCTATCAAATCGTACACAATGTGTAATGGTGGATGAGTTGTGCTCAGGTGTTCCGCAAGATTCTATTTTGCACCCACTGTTGTTCATTTTGTATATCAACAACATTGGGGATCTTATTGAAACAGCGGATGCTCATTTTAATGCAGATGATACTGTTCTTTATTCAAGTGGTAGTAGTTTATCTTTAGCTTTTGAAAATACCAAAAGAACATTTAACATCATACAACAGAATCTGTATGATCTGAAGCTGTTTCTGAATTCAGGTAAAACAAAATGCATGGTATTTTCAAATGCCAGGCATGTTACTAATCATGTCATTGCTACAATTGCTGGACATACTATAGAGCAGGTCAAAGTGTACACATATTTGGATGTGTGGGTTGATGACAAGCTGAGCTTCACTGTTCATGTGGAGAACTTGATAAGGAGCTCAAGCTGAGAATAGGTTTTTATTACCGGCATAAGGCTTGTTTTTCTATGGAGGCCAGGAAGGAGCTGGTACGATGTACATTACTGGCGGTTTTAGATTTTAGTGATGTTATATATATATATATGCAGGCCTCAACCACTACCCTGAGAGCACTTGTTTCAGTGTATCATGGAGCCCTCAGGTTCTTTACAAATCAAAAACGTCTAACACATCATTGTGATCTCTACAGCGCCGTTGGCTGGTTGTCATTGACCTTGCGTAGGCTTAAACACTGGTATACACTGATTTATAAGGCCATACTGGGTAAAATGCCATTTTATCTCTGTACTTTTTTAATCAGGTCAGTAAATAAATATCAATTACGATCCCATTCTCATTTGCTTTTAATAGTACCAAGAATTAGAACCGGTCATGGTAGAAATAGTTTTAGTTACTCTGCTCCGCGGTCCTGGAATTCTCTCCTGAACGGTTAAAAATTTGATGATCTATCAAATCAAAGTTTATTTGTCACATGCGCAGAATACAACAGGTGTAGACCTTACAGTGAAATGTTTACTTACAGGCTCTAACCAATAGTGCAAAAAAGGTATTAGATCTAGTCACGTTGGTGTAGTTCAAACACTTGATCATTGTAAATATCATAGAAGAGTGTAATTGTCTTTAGGACAGCAGTTTTTTTTGTTATGACATTTGTGTTTTTTTTACGTAATATATAATTGTTGTACTGTATGTGTGTCTATAGTTTTGTTCAATGTTCAGTTAGTATATGTAAGTTGTTTTGTCTGAAACGTTGTTCCCCCTGCTACTTTTAGACCAGGTATCTCTTGAAAAATAAATATTATCTCAAAGAGAAAAACCTGTATAAATAATGGTTAAATAAAACATTTAACGTAGAGCACCCCTGGATCAAATTAGGGTTAAGTGCTTTGCTCAATGGAACATCAACAGATTTTTTTTGCTCACAGATTTAAACCAACCAACCTTTTGGTTACTGGCCCAATACTCTTAACCACTAGGCTACCTAGGCTGTCAAAGTTTGGTATTGTCAAAAGAAGTAATGTATTGTCATAAATAATACTACTTTAATAATAACATATTCACTTATGCACTCACTTGGTGAACGTTACAGAATTGAAAGCCATTGAATGCAACATTAATGTCTCTGTAACTAGCAAACACAGTCATGGATGGTACTTGTACCGCTAAAATTCACTTGAAAGGCACCCTAGAATATAAATATGCAAATAAGTCTTTACACTCTACAGTGTTAAAACAACACCCAAAAGCTAGTTACTGTAACACCACAGGTGTTAATTTGCTAACACTGAGAAATTTTAACAGCATCAGCTCTAATAAAGTATTAATTTAATAAGGATCTGCCCCTTTTTTCAATTTTCACCTAAAATGACATACCCAAATCTAAATGCCTGTAGCTCAGGACCTAAAGTAAGGATATGCGTATTATTATGCATATTATTGATAACATTTGAAAGGAAACACTTTGAAGTTTGTGGAAATGTGAAATTAATGTAGGAGAATATAACACATTAGATCTGGTAAAAGATAACACAAAGAAAAAAACATGCATTTTTTGGTATTTTATTTGTACCATCATATTTGAAATGCAAGAGAAAGGCCATAATGTATTATTCCAGCCAATGTGCAATTTAGATTTTGGCCAATAGGTGGCAGCAGTGCATGTGCAAAGTTTTAGATTGATCCAAAGAACCATTGCATTTCTGCTCAAAATGTTGTATCAAGACTGCCCAAATGTGCCTAATTGGTTTAGTCATACATTTTCAACTTCATAATTGTGCACTCTCCTCAAACAATAGCATGGTATTCTTTCACTGTAATAGCTACTGTAAATTGGACAATGCAGTTAGATTAACAATAATTTAAGCTTTCTGCCCATATCAGATATGTCTATATCCTGGAAAATGTTCTTGTTATACTTGCAACGTCATGCAAATCACATTAGCGCACAGTAGCTCAACCGTCCCGAGTGTGGGACACCGATCTGTAGAGATCCTTAAGATCCTTTAAGTCAGAATTGGCAAGACCCATGGTGTTAAAGACCCAGCACTCTTGGGGTGTTAGTTTATCAACACTGGTTTAACACTATTTCAGTGGGTCACATATACACACTAAGAATAATTATGTTCAAATGTTGATCTCTAATTTGCTGTGCAGTTGCTAAGGTGTTAGGTAATAGGGATATGAATAAAGGATAAAGACCTCAGCCATTGTTCACTGGCAGTAGTGGAATGCAGTCACTCTTTTGTCTCTTTGTCCTCTCTGGTCCCAATAGAGAGGTGTAGAGAGGAGTAGTTTACACAAACGAGTGCAGTGACGCCTAGAAGCAGCAGCCCAGTCCATACAGATCCAGTGCATTGATCAAACGTGTCTGAATGAACTGGGTGCTGGGGTGTCCCCTTTCACTGCTGGCCCTGGCTCAACACACTCTTCTGGTCCTACTTCAGACTTCAGTCTCTGACAAAGGGACAAACACACACATGCGCACACACACACACACACACACACACACACACACACACACACACACACACACACACACACACACACACACACACACACACACACACACACACACACACACACACACACACACGCGCGCAGGCCAGCTAGGCCTACGTCAGGCAGGGGTCCCAGAGGTGTCCCTGTGAGCAATATACAAGGTGACAAGGCAGTCCAGCGTGGAGATGGGGAGACATAGACGTCTCCTGGCTCTGTCCTCAGTGGAGATGTTGTTTACCCCACAGGTCCTTCAAGGCCAATACCTTTTTTAATCTCTTATCTATGCATGTGGCATAGCTTCTGTACATGTGTTACACAGTGGAGACTACATATAACCCACAGCACAAATGACAATTGGCTCACATGTCAATGCAGTGGGGCAAAGTTCACAATGACATCATTATTGGTAAGACATCAATGTCAGAACAATAGACATTGATCACATTAAAATGTGCCTTCAGTCCAATCTCCCCCTGTCACTACATTGTTGCTTGACAGAAAAGTGCTACTAATGCCTTATACAACATATTATGTTATTTCATCATGTGTTTGATATTAAGTACGAGCCATAGGAGCACCATAGTTAGATAAATGAAACCCACTCTTTTTTTCAAATGACCTTATACGCCTCCCTTTCAGTTGGCAACGTTTAAACGCCTGCTACAACTGGGCCAGTGCTTTAACTCTGGGGGTTAACACTCCTTCTCCCCAAGCTAATGCTGCCTATCAACCATAACTTGACCTGCAGTTAAACTAGATTTCCACAGACATTAATCTCTGCTCTTTTCCTGAATTAAGGATTCAGAGGGCCCCTGTGCAAATCGTATTCTCCAGCTATGTTCTAATAATAGTCTGTCCTCACAGAGGGATTCGTTCTATCAACATCATGCCGTTAGACACGTTTGTGCAACTTGTGAATCTCATGGAGGACCCCTGTGACTGTGTGAATTACGCTTGTCTCTAGGTCTCTTATCCAATCCCAAAGTGACCTGCAAATACTAGGCTTCATGCCATCTATGTCCTCAGTGTGTCTAAACACGCAACATAATACAAGCACTGAACAATTTAAAACGAGCATGTTTTGTTTGTATTGTACTCAGTCAGATTTCTACTGACTATCCCTTGCTGTTTATCATTATTATCCTCCATACTAATAGGAAAATAGAAGCTTGTATAGCAAAGTCCTCCTCCTTTCATGATGCATAGCCTACAGTACATGTTTCTGTTGATAACTTCAGCTAATTTGTTTGGCTGTGATGTGTGGCATTTTCTTGCCTGTGTGAAAAGGGTAAAAGCAGAGAGAGAGAGAGAAGGAGAGAGAGAGAGAGAGAGGGGGAGAGGGAGTGAGAGAGAGGGAGAGAGCGAGAGGGAGAGAGAGAGAGAAAAAGAGAGAGCTTTGGTTGGTCAGTCCCTTGGGTTTGACACCTTCCTCCATTGGCATGTTAGTGAAATATTAAAGGTAAAGCAGATGGTCAGCGGCATATTGTAAAGCCTGTCACAATGATCACAGAGTCACTGGAGTGAGAGGAGGAAGGAAGGAAGGAAGGAGGAGAATCAGGAAAGGGGGTTGGGGTGGTGGTGGCGCGGTGAAGGAAGGTGGAAGTAAAGTGCGTAGGTGAGGTGAGTGGGAGGTAGGTAACGGGCTGGCTGAGGAAAGGTACAACATGAAAGCAGAATTTATAAACCACTCTGAGATGGGAGATGGCAGAGGTAGAGACGTGGAAGGGAATCGTATTGACATACAGTGCAGGCCAGGGCGTCGGGAGAAACCAAGTGTGAGGCTGACTGTCATAGTCAACAGGGGACGTTTCATCCCCGGGACATTCTACTTAGAGCGAGGTATTGATTTTGGGAGGCGGGTTGTTGGGTTACGTGCATTGGAAGATGGCTGCTGTTAATTCGTTTAGAACAGGTTGGTGACTATAAGCCAGGGAGAATTGTTGAAGTTTCTCTGCTCCTTCGAGAGAATGTTATTATTTCCAGGGAAAGCAAGTTGAAGCACGGGCATGGTGGACTGAAGACTGAAGTCTGCTTCAGAACAGATGCATGGAGGAGGATGGTGATGTTGCAGAAATTGAAGAAAAATGTAGTAGTACTCACTTGTCTTTAATTCAGCTCACAGCACAAACTGATTGAATAGGTGTTGGTAATGATTTCTGGTAATGTTTTGAACCTATATGTATTTATAGACACTGAAGTAATATGTCAGCGTCTGAGATCTCATTTACACCAAGGACACCTCAATGTTATAACAGCTGCGTATTTCAATGAGGTTATTTATACTACGAGACTTACTGAGGAAACAGAACCACTGAGTACTTTAGATATTGTTGGAAATTGTTTTTCATGAGTACATATTGGAATCATGTCATTTTGCATTATTTCTTCCCAAAATGTGTTTGTTTCATATAATCTCTGATAATAATAACACAACCCTTTTTTGCCGTCAAAAGTCAAACATGTACTCACAAAAGCTACAGGCAGACTCTTATGAGAGATTCAGTGTTTTTCTTTTTCTTTTTCAGTGTTCTACAAAAAACATAATGCTGTGAATGATTATATACTATTTTCCAGTTCAGGATATTTATCTGTCTCTTTGCTGGGTCTGTTTTGAGGACTATCTGTGGTTGGATTACTGCAGGTTTTCCATGGCCTCTGATCCTGTCTGTGGCTCGTATTCCTCTCTCTAAAGACTGCTATGTAACCGTATAGCTTCACAATCTGTCATTGGTAAATATTTGTTGTCTAAATGTGCTCAAGTCTAAAATTATATTGACTATAAAGATACTCTGAGGTTTGACAGTTTGTGACCCAAACCCTACCTCAACATTATAAACATGCTTTCTGCTAATTTGTGCAAAGACCCTGACTGAAAATTGAAAAATACCTTTCTGAAAATATTTCACCTTCTTTCTATTCTACTCAGTTTTTTTAATCCAGGTGTCAGATATAAGATTTCTCTAATATAACCTTCAAATTGGTTTAAAAATCTAACAAATTAAAAGGTGCCCCCACTCTGAAAACAAAATAAAAAACGTGGGCAAAAAGTCATCCAAAATCTGTTGGAAACATTGTTTCTCCCCCTGTGCCGTTCAGTGCACTCACAGCTCAATTCAATGCATTTCGAGCATTGTGAGTGCAGCATGAAGGAATGATGGCCAAAACCCAGAGTGCCCATGCTGATTGTTGTGACAGCTAGTACATCACCACTGCAAGGGAATGAAATTTCCCCCTTCTTTTCCTTTTTTTTTGCCTGCAAGATCTCATTAGCTGACCACGAGAGAGGAGAGAAAAGTAGAGGGGGAAAACATCTTCCTCTTGTAAGCTCTGTTTTTATATATATATATATATATATATATATATATATATATATATATATTGTATGTGTGTGTGTGCACGTGCGTGCGTGCGTACGTGCATAGGCACATACCTCTCTGGATCCCATGGTTGTGGGGATGTGACCTTCAGTCTCTATATCAAATCAAATTTTATTTGTCACATGCGCTGAATACAACAGGTATAGACGTTACCGTGAAATCCTTACTTACACGCCCTTAATCCTACAATGCAGTTCAAGAAAGAGTTAAGAAAATATTTACTAAATATACTAAAGTAAAAAATAAAATAATAAGTAACACAAAAAAATAACAAAAATAATAATATGTACAGGGGGTACCGGTACCAAGTCAATGTGTGGGGGTACAGGTTAGTCGAGATCATTTGTACATGTAGGTAGGGGTTAAGTGACAATGCGTAGGTAATAAACAGCGAGTAGCAGCAGGGGGTGGGGGGCAGGTGGCATTTGATTAATTGTTCAGCAGTCTTATGGCTTGGGGGTAGAAGCTGTTAAGGAGCCTTTTGGACCTAGACTTGGCGCTCCGGTACTGCTTGCCGTGCGGTAGCAGAGAGAACAGTCTATGATTTGGGTGACTGGAGTCTTTGACAATGTTTTGGGCCTTCCTCAGACACCGCCGTGTGTAGATGTCCTGGAGAGCAAGGAGATTGCCCCCAGTGATATATTGTGCCATACACACTATACCTCTGTAGAGCCTTATGGTCGGATGCTGAGCAGTTGCCATAACAGGCGGTGATGCAACCGGTCAGGATGCTCTCGATGGTGCAGCTGTAGGCCTTTTTGAGGATCTGGGGACCCATCTCCTGATGGGAAAATATGTTGTTGTGCCCTCTTCACGACTGTCTTGGTGTGTTTGGACCATGATAGTTTGTTGGGGATGTTGACTCCAAGGAGCTTGAAACTCTCGACCCGTTCCACTACAGCCCCGTCGATGTGAATGGGGGCGTGTTCAGCCCTCCTTTTCCTGTAGTTCACGATCAGTTCCTTTGTTTTGCTCATGTTGGGGGAGAGGTTATTGTCCTGGCACCACACTGCCAGGTCTCTGACCTCCTCCCTATAGGCTGTCTCGTCATTGTCGGTGATCAGGCCTACCACTATTGTGTCATCAGCAAACTTAATGATGGTGTTTGGAGTCGTGCTTGGCCACGCAGTCATGGGTGAACAGGGAGTATAGGAGGGGACTGAGCACACACCCCTGAGGATTAGATTTGAGGATTAGAGGGGCAGATGTGTTGTTGCCTACCCTTACCACCTGGGGGCTGTCGGTCAAGAAGTCCAGGTTTCAGTTTCAGAGGGAGGTGTTTAGTCCCAGGGTCCTTAGCTTAGTCCTTAGCCTAGTGATGATTGAGGGTACTATGGTGTTGAACGCAATGAACAGCATTCTCACATAGGTGTTCCTTTTGTCCAGGTGGGAAAGGAGAGTGTAGAGTGGGATTGAGATTGCGTCATCTGTGGCTCTGTTGGGGCGGTATGCAAAATAGAGTGGGTTTAGGGTTTCTGGGATGATGGTGTTGATGTGAGCCATGACCAGCCATTCAAAGCACTTCATGGCTACTGACGTGAGTGCTACAGGGCGGTAGTCATTTAGGCAGGTTACCATCGCTTTCTTGGGCACAGGCACTATGGTGGTCTGCTCGAAACATGTACAGTTCATTCAGACCCCTTGACTTTTACCACATTTTATTACATTACAGCCTTATTCTAAAATGGATTAAATAAAAACTATTCTCATCACTGTACACATAACACCCCATAATGACAAAGCGAAAATAGTTTTTTTGAAATGCTTGCAAATATAAAAAACAGAAATACCTTATTTACATAAGTGTTCAGACCCTGTGTTATGAGACTTGAAATTGAGCTCAGGTGTATCCTGTTTCCATTGATCATCCATGGGATGTTTCTACAACTTGATTGGAGTCCACCTGTGGTAAATTAATTTGATTGGACATGATTTGGAAAGGCACACACTTGTCTATATAAGGTCCCACAGTTGGCAGTGCATGTCAGAGCAAAAACCAAGCCATGAGGTCGAAGGAATTGGCCGTGGAGCTCCAAGACAGGATTGTGTCGAGGCACAGATCTGGGGAAGGGTACCAACACATTTCTGCAGCATTGAAGGTCCCCGAGAACAAAGTGGCGCAATTCAAATAAATAATCATAAAAATTATGGATATTAAACATTTAGGTACATACAAGTGTTTTATATCGGTTGAAAGCTTAAAGTCTTGTTAATCTAACTGCACTGTCCGATTTACAGTAGCCATTACAGTGAAAGCATGCCATGCGATTGTTTGAGGACGGCGCCCCACATCAAAATATTTTTCCACCGGCACAGGTTTCATAAATTCACAAATAGCGATTTAATATTCACTTACTTTTTGAAAATCTCCCTCTGATTTGTCATCCAAAGGGTCCCAGCTATAACATGTAGTGTCGTTTTGTTAGATAAAAAACTTTATAAAACTTTATATCCCAAAAAGGCTATTTAGTTGGCACCATCGATTTGAGTAATCTACTCGTTCAACTTGCAGAGAAAGGAATCCAAAAATCTACCCTTAAACTTTGTTTCAACAAGTCAAAATACATTTCTATTTACTCCTCAGATACCCTAAAATGTAATCAAACTATAATATTTCTTATGGAAAGAAGTATGTTCAATAGGAAACCGATTTTAGCAGGTACTTCTTGTCTTCATCGCGCGCCCAAACATGAAATCATATTTCTTATTTGTTTTGGAAGTTACAAGCCTGAACCTTAAACATAGACTGCTGACACACTGTGGAAGCCATAGGAATTGCATCCTGGGAGCTAGAATTCAGTATGCCCCTATACCTTCCATTGTAAGAGCATGGTCTCTCAAAAAAACGACAATTCTGGTTGGTTTTTCTTTGGATTTTCTCCTACCATATCTATTGTGTTGTAGTCTCCTACATTATTTTAACATTTCTACGAACTTCAAAGTGTTTTCTTTCCAATGGTGCCAATTATATGCATATCCTGTCTTCAGGGCCTGAGCAACAGGCAGTTTACTTTGGGCACGTCAGTCAGGCGGAAATTGAGAAAAAAGGGGCCTAGCCCAAAGAAGTTTAAATGGAAGAAGTTTGGAACCACCAAGACTCTTCCTAGAGCTGTCCGCCAGGCCAAACTGAGCAATCGGGGGAGAAGGGCCTTGGTCAGGGAGGTGACCAAGAACCCGATGGTCACTCTGAGAGAGCTCCAGAATTCCTCTGGGGAGATGGAAGAACCTTCCAGAAGGACAACCATCTCTGCAGCACTCCACCAACCAGGACTTTATTGTAAAGTGGTCAGATGGAAGCCAGTCCTCAGTAAAAGGCACATGACAGCCCGCTCGGAGTTTGACAAAAGATACCAAAAGGACTCTCAGACCATGAGAAACAAGATTATCTAGTCTGATGAAACCAAGATTGAACTCTTTGGCCTAAATGCCAAGCGTCTGGAGGAAACCTGGCACCATCCCTATGGTGAAGCATGGTTGTGGCAGCATCATGCTGTGGGGATATTTTCAGCGGCAGGGACTGGGAGACTAGTCAGCATCGAGGGAAAGATGAACAGAGCAAATTACAGAGAGATCCTTGATGAAAACCTGCTCCAGAGTGCTCAGGACCTCAGACTGGGGCGAAGGTTCACCTTCCAACAGGACAATGACCCTAAGCACACAGCCATGACAACGCAGGAGTGGCTTTGGGACAAGTCTCTGAATGTCCTTGAGTGGCACAGCCAGAGCCCGGACTTGAAACCGATCAAACATCTCTGGAGAGACCTGAAAATAGCTGTGCAGCGACGCATGCTCCCTATCCAACCTGACAGAGCTTGAGGGGATCTGCAGAGAAGAGGAACTCCCCAAATACAGGTGTGCCAAGCTTGTAGCGTCACACCCAAGAAGACTCGAGGCTGTACTGCCTGCCAAAGGTGCTTCATAACAAAGTACTGAGTAAAGGGTCTGAATACTTATGTAAATGTCATATTTAGGTTTTTTATTTGTAATACATTTGCAAAAATGTCTAAAATCCTCGTCATTATGGGGTATTGTGTGTAGATTGATGAGGGAAAAAAACGATTTAATCAATTTTAGAATAAAACTGTAACGTAACAAAATGTTCAAAAAGTCTAGGGGTCTGAATTCTTTCCGAATGGACTGTATACAACTGGAGAACCATGTAGCCTGGTCTGTTTCCTACGGGGGACCCGTACGAAAATGGATGCACTCACTACTGTAAGTCGCTCTGGATAAGAGCGTCTGCTACATGACTAAAATGTAAAATGAGAACATGAGATACCTTGCACTATCAATAAAAATTCCTATTGATTTTCTTGCTTTTAATATGAAGAGGGTGCATTTTTGGCAATATGATGCATATGAGGGTCATCTCTGTGCAGAGTGATGAATGTGTGTGGTACGGAATTTTTTTTTTTTTAGCTTCATTATGCTGTTATCCAGCGTGGCTGCTGTACAGTGAGCGCAGCGTGAATGGAGAATGGTTGAGGACACCGTCATTGGGACTCATTGTCTAAATCACTCAGACATAGTCCCTTACATTATTCAATCTAATACCGTATTACATTTTGCTTCTAAGGCAAACTTTGCACAAGATGATTAGTGGTAGAATTTGAAAGAAAAATATATATTTCAGTCACCCACCGCCCAACAGGAGCATGGCAGGACATGTCTGTGAATTGGAAGTGCTACACTCAGGTATGGTATTCTGACAAGACATGTTCAGGCACATCTCATCACCATCACTTTGAAATATGACATATTTTCCACTATACTGCTTGACTCACTCATGAGAAGGAGTGGAAACAGACACCTGCCTGCCTTCTATATATATACTGTATATATATTTATATATATATATATACTATATATATATATATATATATATATATATATATATATATATATATATATATATATATATATATATATACATTTACATTACATTTACATTACATTACATTTAAGTCATTTAGCAGACGCTCTCATCCAGAGCGACTTACAAATTGGTGCATTCACCTTATGATATCCAGTGGAACAACCACTTTACAATAGTGCATCTAAATCTTTTAAGGGGGGGGGGGGGGGTTAGAAGGATTACTTTATCCTATCCTAGGTATTCCTTAAAGAGGTGGGGTTTCAGGTGTCTCCGGAAGGTGGTGATTGACTCCGCTGTCCTGGCGTCGTGAGGGAGCTTGTTCCACCATTGGGGTGCCAGAGCAGCGAACAGTTTTGACTGGGCTGAGCGGGAACTGTGCTTCCTCAGAGGTAGGGGGGCCAGCAGTCCAGAGGTGGATGAACGCAGTGCCCTTTTTTGGGTGTAGGGCCTGATCAGAGCCTGAAGGTATGGAGGTGCCGTTCCCTTCACAGCTCTGTAGGCTATATATATATAGCAGATATATATATATCTGCCCTGCTTACAGTAGAGCCAGCTGGCTAGCATTGCCTCCTAGTTGTCAGATTGATTGACTGAAGTTCAATAAGAAATGAACTGCAACATCTTACCACAAAATGTCAATACATCTCTGGCATAGCTTGTCGAATGTCTTGTTCTCCAACACTCACCTCTCGCACGCACTCATACACATGCACACAGGCACACAAACACATGCACAAACACACACTCACACGACACACACATTCACACTCCTCCAGCCCCTTGATTACTTCTGACTATGGTGGCATCTTCCTGGCTCATGACCTCCATGTCCTCTTTGACCCCAAGCCTCAGAGGGCTGAGTACTTCAGTTACAGTACTCAGTAGTACTGTTCACTTTTGTAATATTCTTTCCCATCCTTCTTACTGGTTAAGGTTTCACAAAATGTTTGTTCAGAAAATTCATTAAAAACATCCGATTCTCCCTACATTATTTTGTTCTGAGGCCCACTTATTTTATGAAGTCCTCCACTCTTCTCATTGCATGTGTCCCAAAGGGCACCATATTCCCTCTATAAGTGCGCTAGTTAGTGCACTATATTAGGGTAGGGTGCCATTTTGGACGCAGACCCTTTCTGAGGTACCACTCAAACCATCCACTCCTCCTAGTGTACCACCCACATCCACCCCAACCATCCAGCAACATTATTTACAACAAAAACAGGTCCACACAACTAATTAGTCTCTGTCTAACACTGCCTGTCCAGTAGAATGCATTGGGGCATATATCACCTCTATGTCTTACAATGTAGCACTTGAACAAGCTATTTGTCACACTGACAGAACCTTTTATTTTGTTTGAAAGAGGGTCAAAAAGTGACTGAAATCATCCACATAAACTATTATAATAGAGCCATTTTAACACTTATGTTTATTAAAACAACTTACTCATCTTGTGAACTGAAGTTTGACAGTAAATGATACTAAAAGCTATCATTTCAAGTAGATAAATACATATTTTGCATTTTCCCCTGTGACACTAAACACATCCCGTCACCCTGGCAGTCCTCTCCTCTCTCCTCCTTTCCTCTCCTCTGTGCGACCTGTGATTGAGTCTTTTATCACATCAGTCGTCATATTAAAGACTCGGAGCCCTGGCTGCCAGCAGCTGCCATCGGAGGTCTCATCTCAACCCCCAGAGGACCTCCTGCCTCCTCAGACTTCCTACTGAGATAGTGGTGCCCTGAGACAGCCTGGCACTCACACGCCATCCCCTTTCTGGTGCTATCCCCCTGTCTGCTCCCATTGAGGCTTTTATAGCACCCAACTTGGGGCTGTCACAGGACATGTCTGTACTGCAGATGGGCAGGCATGTTTGTACTGCAGAAGGGCAGCCATGTTTGTAATGCAGAAGGACAGGCATTTTTGTAATGCAGAAGGGCAGGCATGTTTCTACTGCAGAAGGGCAGGCATGTTTGTACTGCAGAAGATCAGGCATGTTTGTACTGCAGAAGGGCAGGCATGTTTTTAATTGAGAAGGGCAGGCATGTTTGTACTGCAGAAGGGCAGGCATGTTTGTAATTAAGAAGGACAGGCATGTTTGTAATTAAGAAGGGCAGGCATGTTTGTACTGCAGAAAGGCAGGCATGTTTGTACTGCAGAAGGGCAGGCATGTTTGTACTGCAGAAGGGCAGGCATGTTTGTACTGCAGAAGGACAGGCATGTTTGTACTGCAGAAAGGCAGGCATGTTTGTACTGCAGAAGGACAGGCATGTTTGTACTGCAGAAGGACAGGCATGTTTGTACTGCAGAAAGACAGGCATGTTTGTAATTGAGAAGGGCTGGCATGTTTGTACTGCAGAAGGGCAGGCATGTTTGTACTGCAGAAGGGCAGGCATGTTTGTACTGCAGAAGGACAGGCATGTTTGTAATTGAGAAGGGCAGGCATGTTTGTACTGCAGAAGGGCAGGCATGTTTTTAATTGAGAAGGGCAGGCATGTTTGTAATGCAGAAGGTCAGGCATGTTTGTACTGCAGAAGGTCAGGCATGTTTGTACTGCAGAAGGTCAGGCATGTTTGTACTGCAGAAGGTCAGGCATGTTTGTAATTGAGAAGGGCAGGCATGTTTTTAATTGAGAAGGGCAGGCATGTTTTTAATTGAGAAGGGCAGGCATGTTTGTACTGCAGAAGGGCAGGCATGTTTGTACTGCAGAAGGACAGGCATGTTTGTAATTGAGAAGGGCAGGCATGTTTGTACTGCAGAAGGGCAGGCAAGTTTTTAATTGAGAAGGGCAGGCATGTTTGTAATGCAGAAGGTCAGGCATGTTTGTACTGCAGAAGGTCAGGCATGTTTGTACTGCAGAAGGTCAGGCATGTTTGTACTGCAGAAGGTCAGGCATGTTTGTAATTGAGAAGGGCAGGCATGTTTGTAATGCAGAAGGACAGGCATGTTTGCACTGCAGAAGGTCAGGCATGTTTGTACTGCAGAAGGTCAGGCATGTTTGTACTGCAGAAGGTCAGGCATGTTTGTACTGCAGAAGGTCAGGCATGTTTGTAATTGAGAAGGGCAGGCATGTTTGTAATGCAGAAGGACAGGCATGTTTGCACTGCAGAAGGTCAGGCATGTTTGTATTGCAGAAGGTCAGGCATGTTTGTACTGCAGAAGGTCAGGCATGTTTGTACTGCAGAAGGTCAGGCATGTTTGTACTGCAGAAGGTCAGGCATGTTTGTAATTGAGAAGGGCAGGCATGTTTGTACTGCAGAAGGGCAGGCATGTTTTTAATTGAGAAGGGCAGGCATGTTTGTAATGCAGAAGATCAGGCATGTTTGAACTGCAGAAGGATAGGCATGTTTTTAATTGAGAAGGGCAGGCATGTTTGTAATGCAGAAGATCAGGCATG
Source organism: Salmo salar (assembly GCF_965601325.2). Taxonomy (NCBI): domain Eukaryota; kingdom Metazoa; phylum Chordata; class Actinopteri; order Salmoniformes; family Salmonidae; genus Salmo; species Salmo salar. The sequence goes on from NC_138309.1 coordinate 13,717,914, forward strand.
TTTTTACTGCAGAAGGGCAGGCATGTTTTTAATTGAGAAGGGCAGGCATGTTTGTACTGCAGAAGGGCAGGCATGTTTGTAATTGAGAAGGGCAGGCATGTTTGTACTGCAGAAGGACAGGCATTTTTGTAATTGAGAAAGGCAGGCATGTTTGTAATGCAGAAGGGCAGGCATGTTTCTACTGCAGAAGGGCAGGCATGTTTCTACTGCAGAAGGGCAGGCATGTTTCTACTGCAGAAGGGCAGGCATGTTTGTACTGCAGAAGGGCAGGCATGTTTGTACTGCAGAAGGACAGGCATGTTTGTACAGCAGAAGGGCAGGCATGTTTGTAATTGAGAAAGGCAGGCATGTTTGTAATGCAGAAGGGCAGGCATGTTTCTACTGCAGAAGGGCAGGCGTGTTTGTACTGCAGAAGGACAGGCATGTTTGTACTGCAGAAGGACAGGCATGTTTGTACTGCAGAAGGACAGGCATGTTTGTAATGCAGAAGGACAGGCATTTTTGTAATGCAGAAGGGCAGGCATGTTTGTACTGCAGAAGGGCAGGCATGTTTGTACTGCAGATGGGCAGGCATTTTTGTACTGCAGAAGGGCAGGCATGTTTTTAATTGAGAAGGGCAGGCATGTTTGTACTGCAGAAGGGCAGGCATGTTTGTACTGCAGAAGGTCAGGCATGTTTGTACTACAGAAGGTCAGGCATGTTTGTAATTGAGAAGGGCAGGCATGTTTTTAATTGAGAAGGGCAGGCATGTTTGTAATGCAGAAGGACAGGCATGGTTGCACTGCAGAAGGTCAGGCATGTTTGTACTGCAGAAGGTCAGGCATGTTTGTACTGCAGAAGGTCAGGCATGTTTGTACTGCAGAAGGTCAGGCATGTTTGTAATTGAGAAGGGCAGGCATGTTTGTACTGCAGAAGGGCAGACATGTTTTTATATGAGAAGGGAAGGCATGTTTGTAATGCAGAAGATCAGGCATGTTTGTACTGCAGAAGGATAGGCATGTTTTTAATTGAGAAGGGCAGGCATGTTTGTAATGCAGAAGATCAGGCATGTTTTTACTGCAGAAGGGCAGGCATGTTTTTAATTGAGAAGGGCAGGCATGTTTGTACTGCAGAAGGGCAGGCATGTTTGTAATTGAGAAGGGCAGGCATGTTTGTACTGCAGAAGGGCAGGCATGTTTTTAATTGAGAAGGGCAGGCATGTTTGTACTGCAGAAGGGCAGGCATGTTTGTACTGCAGAAGGGCAGGCATGTTTTTAATTGAGAAGGGCAGGCATGTTTGTACTGCAGAAGGGCAGGCATGTTTGTACTGCAGAAGGGCAGGCATGTTTTTAATTGAGAAGGTCAGGCATGTTTGTACTGCAGAAGGACAGGCATGTTTGTACAGCAGAAGGGCAGGCATGTTTGTAATGCTGAAGGTCAGGTATGTTTGTACTGCAGAAGGGCAAGCATGTTTGTACATGTTTGTACTGCAGATGGGCAGGCATGTTTGTAATGCAGAAAGGCAGGCATGTTTGTACTGCAGAAGGGCAGGCATGTTTGTACTGCAGAAGGACAGGCGTGTTAGTAATTGAGAAGGACAGGCATGTTTGTACTGCAGAAGGGCAGGCATGTTTGTAAGGGCAGGCATGTTTGTACATGTTTGTACTGCAGATGGGCAGGCATGTTTGTACTGCTGAAGGACAGGCATGTTTGTAATTCAGAAGGGCAGGCACATTTGTAATTGAGAAGGGCAGGCATGTTTGTACTGCAGAAGGTCAGGCATTTTTGTAATTGAGAAGGGCAGGCATGTTTGTACTGCAGAAGGGCAGGCATGTTTCTACTGCAGAAGGGCAGGCACGTTTGTAATTGAGAAGGGCAGGCATGTTTGTACTGCAGAAAGGCAGGCATGTTTGTACTGCAGAAGGGCAGGCATGTTTGTAATTGAGAAGGGCAGGCATGTTTGTACTGCAGAAGGGCAGGCATGTTTGTACTGCAGAAGGGCAGGCATGGTTGTAATTGAGAAGGGCAGGCATGTTTCTACTGCAGAAGGGAAGGCATGTTTGTACATGTTTGTACTGCTGAAGGACAGGCATGTTTGTAATGCAGAAGGGCAGGCATGTTTGTAATTGAGAAGGGCAGGCATGTTTGTAATTGAGAAGGGCAGGCATGTTTGTAATTGAGAAGGGCAGGCATGTTTGTAATTGAGAAGGGCAGGCATGTTTGTACTGCAGAAGGACAGGCATTTTTGTAATTGAGAAAGGCAGGCATGTTTGTAATGCAGAAGGGCAGGCATGTTTCTACTGCAGAAGGGCAGGCATGTTTGTACTGCAGAAGGACAGGCATGTTTGTACTGCAGAAGGGCAGGCATGTTTGTACTGCAGAAGGACAGGCAGGTTTGTACAGCAGAAGGGCAGGCATGTTTGTAATTGAGAAAGGAAGGCATGTTTGTAATGCAGAAGGGCAGGCATGTTTCTACTGCAGAAGGGCAGGCATGTTTGTACTGCAGAAGGACAGGCATGTTTGTACTGCAGAAGGACAGGCATGTTTGTACTGCAGAAAGACAGGCATGTTTGTAATGCAGAAGGACAGGCATTTTTGTAATGCAGAAGGGCAGGCATGTTTGTACTGCAGAAGGGCAGGCATGTTTGTACTGCAGAAGGGCAGGCATGTTTTTAATTGAGAAGGGCAGGCATGTTTGTACTGCAGATGGGCAGGCATGTTTGTACTGCAGAAGGGCAGCCATGTTTGTAATGCAGAAGGACAGGCATTTTTGTACTGCAGAAGGGCAGGCATGTTTTTAATTGAGAAGGGCAGGCATGTTTGTACTGCAGAAGGGCAGGCATGTTTGTACTGCAGAAGGTCAGGCATGTTTGTACTACAGAAGGTCAGGCATGTTTGTAATTGAGAAGGGCAGGCATGTTTTTAATTGAGAAGGGCAGGCATGTTTGTAATGCAGAAGGACAGGCATGGTTGCACTGCAGAAGGTCAGGCATGTTTGTACTGCAGAAGGTCAGGCATGTTTGTACTGCAGAAGGTCAGGCATGTTTGTAATTGAGAAGGGCAGGCATGTTTGTACTGCAGAAGGGCAGGCATGTTTTTATATGAGAAGGGCAGGCATGTTTGTAATGCAGAAGATCATGCATGTTTGTACTGCAGAAGGATAGGCATGTTTTTAATTGAGAAGGGCAGGCATGTTTGTAATGCAGAAGATCAGGCATGTTTTTACTGCAGAAGGGCAGGCATGTTTTTAATTGAGAAGGGCAGGCATGTTTGTACTGCAGAAGGGCAGGCATGTTTGTAATTGAGAAGGGCAGGCATGTTTGTACTGCAGAAGGGCAGGCATGTTTTTAATTGAGAAGGGCAGGCATGTTTGTACTGCAGAAGGGCAGGCATGTTTGTACTGCAGAAGGGCAGGCATGTTTTTAATTGAGAAGGGCAGGCATGTTTGTACTGCAGAAGGGCAGGCATGTTTGTACTGCAGAAGGGCAGGCATGTTTTTAATTGAGAAGGTCAGGCATGTTTGTACTGCAGAAGGACAGGCATGTTTGTACAGCAGAAGGGCAGGCATGTTTGTAATGCTGAAGGTCAGGTATGTTTGTACTGCAGAAGGGCAGGCATGTTTGTACATGTTTGTACTGCAGATGGGCAGGCATGTTTGTAATGCAGAAAGGCAGGCATGTTTGTACTGCAGAAGGGCAGGCATGTTTGTACTGCAGAAGGACAGGCGTGTTAGTAATTGAGAAGGGCAGGCATGTTTGTACTGCAGAAGGGCAGGCATGTTTGTAAGGGCAGGCATGTTTGTACATGTTTGTACTGCAGATGGGCAGGCATGTTTGTACTGCTGAAGGACAGGCATGTTTGTAATGCAGAAGGGCAGGCACATTTGTAATTGAGAAGGGCAGGCATGTTTGTACTGCAGAAGGTCAGGCATTTTTGTAATTGAGAAGGGCAGGCATGTTTGTACTGCAGAAGGGCAGGCATGTTTCTACTGTAGAAGGGCAGGCACGTTTGTAATTGAGAAGGGCAGGCATGTTTGTACTGCAGAAGGGCAGGCATGTTTGTACTGCAGAAGGGCAGGCATGTTTGTAATTGAGAAGGGCAGGCATGTTTTTAATTGAGAAGGGCAGGCATGTTTGTAATGCAGAAGGACAGGCATGGTTGCACTGCAGAAGGTCAGGCATGTTTGTACTGCAGAAGGTCAGGCATGTTTGTACTGCAGAAGGTCAGGCATGTTTGTAATTGAGAAGGGCAGGCATGTTTGTACTGCAGAAGGGCAGGCATGTTTTTATATGAGAAGGGCAGGCATGTTTGTAATGCAGAAGATCATGCATGTTTGTACTGCAGAAGGATAGGCATGTTTTTAATTGAGAAGGGCAGGCATGTTTGTAATGCAGAAGATCAGGCATGTTTTTACTGCAGAAGGGCAGGCATGTTTTTAATTGACAAGGGCAGGCATGTTTGTACTGCAGAAGGGCAGGCATGTTTTTAATTGAGAAGGGCAGGCATGTTTGTACTGCAGAAGGGCAGGCATGTTTGTACTGCAGAAGGGCAGGCATGTTTTTAATTGAGAAGGGCAGGCATGTTTGTACTGCAGAAGGGCAGGCATGTTTGTACTGCAGAAGGGCAGGCATGTTTTTAATTGAGAAGGTCAGGCATGTTTGTACTGCAGAAGGACAGGCATGTTTGTACAGCAGAAGGGCAGGCATGTTTGTAATGCTGAAGGTCAGGTATGTTTGTACTGCAGAAGGGCAGGCATGTTTGTACATGTTTGTACTGCAGATGGGCAGGCATGTTTGTAATGCAGAAAGGCAGGCATGTTTGTACTGCAGAAGGGCAGGCATGTTTGTACTGCAGAAGGACAGGCGTGTTAGTAATTGAGAAGGGCAGGCATGTTTGTACTGCAGAAGGGCAGGCATGTTTGTAAGGGCAGGCATGTTTGTACATGTTTGTACTGCAGATGGGCAGGCATGTTTGTACTGCTGAAGGACAGGCATGTTTGTAATGCAGAAGGGCAGGCACATTTGTAATTGAGAAGGGCAGGCATGTTTGTACTGCAGAAGGTCAGGCATTTTTGTAATTGAGAAGGGCAGGCATGTTTGTACTGCAGAAGGGCAGGCATGTTTCTACTGCAGAAGGGCAGGCACGTTTGTAATTGAGAAGGGCAGGCATGTTTGTACTGCAGAAGGGCAGGCATGTTTGTAATTGAGAAGGGCAGGCATGTTTGTACTGCAGAAGGGCAGGCATGTTTGTACTGCAGAAGGGCAGGCATGTTTGTAATTGAGAAGGGCAGGCATGTTTGTAATTGAGAAGGGCAGGCATGTTTCTACTGCAGAAGGGAAGGCATGTTTGTACTGCTGAAGGACAGGCATGTTTGTAATGCAGAAGGGCAGGCATGTTTGTAATTGAGAAGGGCAGGCATGTTTGTAATTGAGAAGGGCAGGCATGTTTGTAATTGAGAAGGGCATACATGTTTGTACTGCAGAAGCACAGGCATGTTTGTACTGCAGAAGTGCAGGCATGTTTGTACTGCAGAAGGACAGGCATGTTTGTACTGCAGAAGGACAGGCATGTTTGTACTGCAGAAGGGCAGGCATGTTTGTACTGCAGAAGTGCAGGCATGTTTGTACTGCAGAGGACAGGCATGTTTGTACAGCAGAAGGGCAGGCATGTTTGTAATGCTGAAGGTCAGGTATGTTTGTACTGCAGAAGGGCAGGCATGTTTGTACATGTTTGTACTGCAGATGGGCAGGCATGTTTGTAATGCAGAAGGGCAGGCACATTTGTAATTGAGAAGGGCAGGCACGTTTGTACTGCAGAAGGGCAGGCATGTTTGTACATGTTTGTACTGCAGATGGGCAGGCATGTTTGTAATGCAGAAAGGCAGGCATGTTTGTACTGCAGAAGGGCAGGCATGTTTGTACTGCAGAAGGACAGGCGTGTTAGTAATTGAGAAGGGCAGGCATGTTTGTACTGCAGAAGGGCAGGCATGTTTGTAAGGGCAGGCATGTTTGTACATGTTTGTACTGCAAATGGGCAGGCATGTTTGTACTGCTGAAGGACAGGCATGTTTGTAATGCAGAAGGGCAGGCACATTTGTAATTGAGAAGGGCAGGCATGTTTGTACTGCAGAAGGTCAGGCATTTTTGTAATTGAGAAGGGCAGGCATGTTTGTACTGCAGAAGGGCAGGCATGTTTCTACTGCAGAAGGGCAGGCACGTTTGTAATTGAGAAGGGCAGGCATGTTTGTACTGCAGAAGGGCAGGCATGTTTGTACTGCAGAAGGGCAGGCATGTTTGTAATTGAGAAGGGCAGGCATGTTTTTAATTGAGAAGGGCAGGCATGTTTGTAATGCAGAAGGACAGGCATGGTTGCACTGCAGAAGGTCAGGCATGTTTGTACTGCAGAAGGTCAGGCATTTTTGTACTGCAGAAGGTCAGGCATGTTTGTAATTGAGAAGGGCAGGCATGTTTGTACTGCAGAAGGGCAGGCATGTTTTTATATGAGAAGGGCAGGCATGTTTGTAATGCAGAAGATCATGCATGTTTGTACTGCAGAAGGATAGGCATGTTTTTAATTGAGAAGGGCAGGCATGTTTGTAATGCAGAAGGGATCAGGCATGTTTTTACTGCAGAAGGGCAGGCATGTTTTTAATTGAGAAGGGCAGGCATGTTTGTACTGCAGAAGGGCAGGCATGTTTTTAATTGAGAAGGGCAGGCATGTTTGTACTGCAGAAGGGCAGGCATGTTTGTACTGCAGAAGGGCAGGCATGTTTTTAATTGAGAAGGGCAGGCATGTTTGTACTGCAGAAGGGCAGGCATGTTTGTACTGCAGAAGGGCAGGCATGTTTTTAATTGAGAAGGTCAGGCATGTTTGTACTGCAGAAGGACAGGCATGTTTGTACAGCAGAAGGGCAGGCATGTTTGTAATGCTGAAGGTCAGGTATGTTTGTACTGCAGAAGGGCAGGCATGTTTGTACATGTTTGTACTGCAGATGGGCAGGCATGTTTGTAATGCAGAAAGGCAGGCATGTTTGTACTGCAGAAGGGCAGGCATGTTTGTACTGCAGAAGGACAGGCGTGTTAGTAATTGAGAAGGGCAGGCATGTTTGTACTGCAGAAGGGCAGGCATGTTTGTAAGGGCAGGCATGTTTGTACATGTTTGTACTGCAGATGGGCAGGCATGTTTGTACTGCTGAAGGACAGGCATGTTTGTAATGCAGAAGGGCAGGCACATTTGTAATTGAGAAGGGCAGGCATGTTTGTACTGCAGAAGGTCAGGCATTTTTGTAATTGAGAAGGGCAGGCATGTTTGTACTGCAGAAGGGCAGGCATGTTTCTACTGCAGAAGGGCAGGCACGTTTGTAATTGAGAAGGGCAGGCATGTTTGTACTGCAGAAGGGCAGGCATGTTTGTAATTGAGAAGGGCAGGCATGTTTGTACTGCAGAAGGGCAGGCATGTTTGTACTGCAGAAGGGCAGGCATGTTTGTAATTGAGAAGGGCAGGCATGTTTGTAATTGAGAAGGGCAGGCATGTTTCTACTGCAGAAGGGAAGGCATGTTTGTACTGCTGAAGGACAGGCATGTTTGTAATGCAGAAGGGCAGGCATGTTTGTAATTGAGAAGGGCAGGCATGTTTGTAATTGAGAAGGGCAGGCATGTTTGTAATTGAGAAGGGCATACATGTTTGTACTGCAGAAGCACAGGCATGTTTGTACTGCAGAAGTGCAGGCATGTTTGTACTGCAGAAGGACAGGCATGTTTGTACTGCAGAAGGACAGGCATGTTTGTACTGCAGAAGGGCAGGCATGTTTGTACTGCAGAAGTGCAGGCATGTTTGTACTGCAGAGGACAGGCATGTTTGTACAGCAGAAGGGCAGGCATGTTTGTAATGCTGAAGGTCAGGTATGTTTGTACTGCAGAAGGGCAGGCATGTTTGTACATGTTTGTACTGCAGATGGGCAGGCATGTTTGTAATGCAGAAGGGCAGGCACATTTGTAATTGAGAAGGGCAGGCACGTTTGTACTGCAGAAGGGCAGGCATGTTTGTAATGCTGAAGGACATGCATGTTTGTAATGCTGAAAGGAAGGCATGTTTGTACTGCTGAAGGGCAGGCATGTTTGTACTGCAGAAAGGCAGGCATGTTTGTACTGCAGAAGGTCAGGCATGTTTGTACTGCTGAAGGGCAGGCATGTTTGTACTACAGAAGGGCAGGCATGTTTGTACTGCAGACGGTCAGGCATGTTTGTACTGCAGAAGGGCACGCATGTTTGTACTGCAGAAGGGTAGGCATGTTTGTACTACAGAAGGGCAGGCATGTTTGTACTGCAGAACTGCAGGCATGTTTGTACTGCAGAAGGGCAGGCATGTTTGTACTGCAGAAGGGCAGGCATGTTTGTACTGCAGAAGGGAAGGCATGTTTGTACTGCAGAAGGGCAGGCATGGTTGTACTGCAGAAGGGAAGGCATGTTTGTACTGCAGAAGGGCAGGCATGTTTGTACTGCAGAAGGGCAGGCATGTTTGTACTGCTGAAGGGCAGGCATGTTTGTACTGCAGAAGGGCAGGCATGTTTGTACTCCAGAAGGGCAGGCATGGTTGTACTCAAAGAAGGACAGGCATGTAACCGAGGGATTGAGCTGTTTAGAGGACTTTTCAGATTGATTTCTTTACATCAGATATGTTAACTATAGGAGTGTGTTTTTAGAGTAGAGTAAAGTAGAGTAGAGTAGATTAAAGAAGAGTAGAGTAGAGTAGAGTATGGTAGTTCATTCAGAAAGTATTCAGACCCTTTGACTTTTTCCACATTTTGTTACGTTACAGCCTTATTCTATAATATATATATATATATATATATATATTTAATTCCTCATCAAATTACACACGATGCCCCGTAATGACAAAGCAAAAACAGGTTTTTAGAAATGTTTGCAAATGTATATATATATATAAAAAAGATTAAACATGTTTTCTTACACATTTTAGAACAAGGATGTAAGTCAAAGGGCTGAATACTTTCTGAATGCACTGTACAACACTATGTACACAGGAAGTAGAACTCTAAACCAGACATGAAAAGATCAGTCTGTACCTAAACAGTACATACTACAGCTTATTGAGAAAGCTGATAGCTGCTGGGATGAAGGATAGGATTTGTGTGTGCTATCTCTTGCTATTGCTAACTGTAATAATGCTGTGGTTGATTATTCTTTATTGATAATGGGCATATCATCAGGGACATTTGAGAAACCCGGGAGTAACTGAAAAGTAATTAAGATGTAATCAGTATCGCTGGTCAAAGCTACAGGAATCAAACAAATCGTATCCATCATTGCCTGACGAATAGAGAATATTTCAAACTAGAACGTCTGTCACGCCTGCTCCCGCTCCCCCTCTCCGGCGCTCGAGGACGCCAGGCTGCCCTTCATTACGCACACCTGTCACCATCATTACGCGCAGCTGCGCAATATTGGACTCACCTGGACTCCATTACTTTGTAGATTACCCCCTCTATATATGTCTGCTCCTCTGTTTGTTCCCTGTGTCAGCATTGACGTTGTTATTTTTCCCCTGTCTAGACGCTGTTCCTGTTCTGTTTCATGTCCGCTCTTTATTAAATGTTCACTCCCTGTACCTGTTCCTCGTCTCCAGCGTCAATCCTCACAACGTACTTGTCTACTGTGTGCCAAAACTCTACAGCAAGACATACACAAACACACCCACACACACACACACGTATACACACATATACACAAGCGAACACACACACACACACACACACACACACACACACACACACACACACACACACACACACACACACACACACACACACACACACACACACACACACACACACACACACACACACACACACACACACACACACACACACACACACACACACAAGCCTATAGGCTTAGTCAACCTAATATCTCAATTCCTAGACCTCAATAATATTGAATGTGCAAGCTGAAAAGTTCTTCCTCAGCATTATTTGATTGAAATGAAACCCATGGAACAGATAAAGTTATGTTCGAGTGAAATATAAGATAGAACGAAGCCCTCAGTAGAAGATCTTCCAATCGTTTTTTATTGTTCCACATGAGAACTATTCAGATAAGATTTCCTTCTTTCGAGTGTATCTCATGATTACAGTCACTGCTGAACACTTGGAGTTGAAATAAGCCCACATCGCTAGCTGGCTATAGGCGTTAGATGACTTAATCAGGGCCATAAAGCACCAGTCTTTACTTAGAGCTATATGGTATGTTGATTCTGCTCGGCTCAGCTCGGCACGGGCGCTGCATTTCATCAGCCGGCGGGCGGGAAGGAATCGTGAAATATGTCTCCTGTGAAGGTAATGTGGCCTATCTCTGTCCAGACAGGACACATTTATCGTCTGCTGCAGTATTTACAACTGCTGGAGCAATGATGATGTGACCATACCAGACCAGTGTTGTTTAACTGCACTGGAGAAAGGCTCAGGGCCTGGCCTAGATGGCACACCATTCACTACATACTGTAGTGCACTACTTTTGACCAGGACCCAGAATAGGGTGCCATTTGGGATGCAGACTCAGTGTGTTGATAATGTCTTGGCCAGGGGCAGTTACTATATGGGTCAGAGGGACACACCATAGAGAAAAGAAACTAGTAACTATCCAGCAAACATGTCCATATTGGTTCGATGTGGGCCCGATGCGGGCTAAAACATTGGCCCCACATAGGCTTCCCACATTGGGCCGATGCGCCATAGCTCTAGATTGGCTCCGAAGGGATTTGTCCTGTGTGGCCCAGTGTGGGCAGGCCATAACTGGTGAGGGCAGCCCATACTGAAATAAACCCATCTTTTCCCAGCAAACATGCCCACATTGGCATGATGTGAGTCCAGGGGCGAAAATCTGATATCAACTTTGGAGGGGACAATTACATGAAATTTTCTCAAGAGCAATTCCTGAGGGGGACACCAAAAGTAGTGCTGTCCCTGCATATCTGTCCCCAACTCTGCTGTCTGTGTGCCATCTGTTGCCTGCTCTGCCTAATGACATCATTGTGAAACATTTCCATTAGAATTTCATTTCTTTCTTATGAACATTTTATCAACTAGTCTTTGAGATATTAGGCTACTAGGGTTCTTACTATGCGTTTTGGTGTATTGAAAAATACTCTGATGTCCGTCTTTTATTTTTCTGCCATTTTTCTACCTGGCTGGCTGGCTGGCTACACACACAGTGTGTAGGTTATTTACAGTAGGAGATGGGCTTCTATCATCTTCAATCATTCTATTTGGGCTTCGATCTAAAAGGTAGCTAGCAAATGTGAAACGGATTAAAATGACAAGAGTTGACAGCTGTATGAGTTCACCATTTACACAACATATGCTGCAACCTTTTGTAATTTTAATAGTTTGTTTCATATTGGCTGGCTTCCAACAATAGCTGAATTTGCAAAGCTAGCGAGCACCAATTCAGTTTCAGTGGTGTTTGCTATAATCTTTGCTACCCGGGTTAAATAAAGGTGAAATAAAATAAATAAATAAAAGTTCCCTTGCGACAATTTAGCTTTTGCAACGAGACCATTAAAGACAATGGTAGAAGAGAGTGTAGTTCTGTTCAGTTTGGATTTCAGTTTATCGCTAACCTTATCACAGGGACTTTGAAGCACTAACTTACATCATCTGCATGCTGATCTTGGAATAAATTGACGATAGCAAAGATTCCATCTTTGACGACGCCACATAAATGGAATAGGTACTAGTTAGCTTAATAGTTAATATTTGCGCGCTAGCTCTGCATATTCAGCTAGTGTGTGTGCGCGATTGACTGGATTAACCTCACGTCAGTTACGTGCATTGAGTGCCTTTCAGACAGTAGATACGACCTCTCTGTTACCTAGCAAGCTAAGGAACTGGCAGTGGATCAAACCATTGTGAGGCAAAGGGTGGGGGGGGTCGCAATCTTTTGAAACTTAAAAACGCGCTATTAAGTGTCTATAATCAGCACAATTGCTTTCATTGCATATTATTAATATTATTTAAATTACATAGTTATGTTTCAGTGATATATAGTGGGGGACAAATCATATTCTTCCCAGGATGGGGGGTTCGTGTCCCCCCCGTCCCCCCCAGGATTTCAGCCCCTGTGTGAGTCCAATTTGAGCCCCAAGGGTAGTAACGTTTGCACAAAAATAACTTGTGAACTAGGGCTATAAGATGATTCCAAGATAATTAGCTTTAAAGCTTCAAACCCTTATTAGTGTCAGCGATTTTTATGTTGTATTCTTTTTAACCCCCCCCCCCCCCCCCAATAATTTTCAAATGTGCCCCCGCCTCTACCTTATAATGTAGCTAGGCTTGGTGTGGGCTTGCCCATGCTGGACTTGTTGTGGGCTTTGGTTGGACTAGACCCTGTCCACCTTGCCCACCAAATACCCACACGGGGCCAATGGGGTTATGTTTGCTGGGCAATTACAATATATTTGTTTTTCTTCTCAGAATCTGAATAGACATGGCCGTTGCATGGTTTGTAAGAGGTCATGACAATAAACAGCATGATGATCTAAGGATGTCAAACTCCAAACAGAATAAGACATTACTTGAATGATTTCAATAGCAGCTTTGTTTTATATTAAACACACAAGACTTCTTCTTTTATACAGAGAGCCTCTTGATACAACTGCCTCTACATTTTGGACTTGGACAAGCAATAGATACAGGCTATATAGTTTGGGGGACATGTTGGACTATAAATGGTCTGGAATCCAAATCATATCTTTGGAAGAAAGATTCGACAGGCGAAGGCCTTTTGATAGTCACTATACACACTCCATGTCCTCACAGTAGGGGGTCTCTCCCCATCTCCCTCACTAGATATTAGTGGAACACAGGACTTAGACATAAATGCTCTTCAGGATTAGCCATAACCGAAGGTTGAACTGTGGAATTTGCAAGTTCATTTGTCTCATTTAGATCTAACCGGTGTAGGAGCTCGAGAATTTTTGCCGAATAAATCTGTCCAAATAACCTCTACTCCAGGAACTCACCAACTGTCTGTGAGAGATCTATCTCGTTGTCTGCTTAATTATGCGGTTCACTAACTTCTCCAGTACATCAAACCTCCTCCCAATTTTGAGATAATATCCTTCTTCCTGTCAATTTGAGATGCGATAAGCAGCGAAAATGAATTAGACTTGATCCAGTGTTTAATATGGGACATTCGGAGGAAGCAGCCTTCACTTCACTACTGCCACACTCCTTGTAATCCAGAAGCACTGGAGCACAAAGTGTCATAACACCAAGACCTAGAGTGGACGTGGAGCACAAAGTGTCATAACACCAAACCTAGAGTGGACGTGGAGCACAAAGTGTCATAACACCAAACCTAGAGTGGACGTGGAGCACAAAGTGGCATAACACCAGACCTAGAGTGGACGTGGAGCACAAAGTGTCATAACACCAGACCTAGAGTGGACGTGGAGCACAAAGTGTCAGCTAACCACCCGGAGACAGTGGACAGGACTGCACAGCTCATTACTCTGCAGCCGATGGGTTACAGAACTGTCTTTTGATCAGATGTATAATTCAACATGAATCTGTAGATGATATTATGCACCCCCCCCCCAAAAAAAAGACAGTGTCATTTGGAGACTCCTGTAGAGTACACTAGCCTACGGAGAGAGAGAATATTTGGCATTGTGCTTTTGCAACTTGACCAGGGATATACTGACTGTGTACAGCGTATCTACCAATTCTACATATTTATTTACAATATCTATCAACTGATTAGCTGGCTGATAGTTGACTAACCAACTAACCAAATCAACAGTACAATTTATTCAACAATCAATAAAATAACGAATTTGCTCAATATTGGCTCTAAACACAACAAGTTAATGTGCTAGTTTGCATATAAAAACATCAACTGGGTTTCCTGTAACCAATTATAAGTGGCCTACAGAAGTGTGATATTTCAATAAATACCCAAAATTCTCATTAGCTGCCTGTTCTTAATGAGGTTAATTAGTTAAATGCTTTCTAAGCCTGTCTTCACAGCAGGGTAAAATATTGACTTATTAAGGCATTCCAAATGTTAGGAGAGGTAGACATTAATCAATACAAACCAATTTGCGCTTTCTAAATTATGCATGCTCCTGTTTGGTTTTATATGCCCGAAATGAGCTGAGAATACATATTTAACAGGGTTATTATTGTATATTTTTACTCACAAATGCCATTCTTAAACCGATAACTAGTATCTTGCTTATACTGCATGCACAAAATTAAATACACATACTTGTTACCGGCACTTATCCATGAACATTACCTGCAGTCAGACCATTTCCCATACCGTTGTCCAGATCTGTCCTAGCCTCTCCTTCCCTCAGTCAGACCATTTCCCATACCGTTGTCCAGATCTGTCCTCTCCATCCCTCAGTCAGACCATTTCCCATACCGTTGTCCAGATCTGTCCTCTCCTTCCCTCAGTCAGACCATTTCCCATACCGTTGTCCAGATCTGTCCTCTCCTTCCCTCAGTCAGACCATTTCCCATACCGTTGTCCAGATCTGTCCTCTCTTTCCCTCAGTCAGACCATTTCCCATACCGTTGTCCAGATCTGTCCTCTCCTTCCCTCAGTCAGACCATTTCCCATACCGTTGTCCAGATCTGTCCTCTCTTTCCCTCAGTCAGACCATTTCCCATACCGTTGTCCAGATCTGTCCTCTCCTTCCCTCAGTCAGACCATTTCCCATACCGTTGTCCAGATCTGTCCTCTCCTTCCCTCAGTCAGACCATTTCCCATACCGTTGTCCAGATCTGTCCTCTCCTTCCCTCAGTCAGACCATTTCCCATACCGTTGTCCAGATCTGTCCTCTCCTTCCCTCAGTCAGACCATTTCCCATACCGTTGTCCAGATCTGTCCTAGCCTCTCCTTCCCTCAGTCAGACCATTTAAAAAAATATATGTAAAAAAGATTTGATAAAATATTGAATTTGGCCTTTAGCACATAGTAAATGGCAAAAAAGACAGTCAAAAAATACATCATAAGGAATAAGGTTTTGAAGTGTCTGTCCTATATAAGAAAGCTCAGGAAATATTTTTGGACACACATTTAACCCCTTCTTTTTGTTGGCACAAAACTACCTCCATACTTCCATTGGTTTGTATGAGTTACCTTCAGACAGGTCCCGTGACAATTGTGGGGGAAGAGCAAAATGGAGAACACCATCGAGAGTCTCACCTTTCCATAGTGGGGTCATATTAGTTTGTAGCTCAAACGGTTTGGAAGCTACAGACAGAATTTATCACATCAGCGTTACCGACTTCAGATGAGTCCCATGACACTTGTTGGGGTCGTAGAGCAAAACGGAGAACACCATCGTGATTGTGAGAGTCTCCCGTTTCCATCGAGTCATAATAGTTTGTGGGCTCATACATTTCCTGAGAAGACTGATTGTTTTTTCCCATACAAAACAACTATCTTAAACTGACAGATTTTGATGGGGATTTTTTATTATGTTATTTAGATTCGAGTCGAGTCAATAAAAAAAAAAAATTGATTAGAAGTAACAAAAGAGGTAGTATGCGTAGTAATAATTTACTGTATTTACACTGTATTTACAAATATATAGTGGGTAGCAGCGTTGACCGTGTGTGACTGTTTGTGTGTGTGTATGAGTTCTGAGTGAGTGTATATGCTTGTGTGTGTGTGTTTATGGCTGTTTGTGTGTGTGTGTGTGTGTGTGTGTGTGTGTGTGTGTGTGTGTGTGTGTGTGTGCGTGCGTGCGTGCGTGGGTGTGTGTGTGTGTACGTTTGTGTGTAAAGGGTTAGATGTGTGGGTATTCAGTGCAAATAATTTCTAAAGTGAATAAAGTCTCTCAGGTGCAAATAGTCTCTAAGAAGACTAGGTTTTGCTTTTCAGCAGTCTGATGACCTGGTTGTAGAAGCTGTCTCTAAGCCTGTTGGTCCGAGACCCGATACTCCGATACCGCTTGCCAGATGGTAACAGAGTGAACAGTCTGTTGTTCGCATGACTGGAGTCCTTGACAACCTTTCGGGCCTTCCTCAGACACTGCCGTGTGTAGATGTCCTGGAGAGCAGGGAGCTCGCCCCCAGTGATGTATTGTGCCATCCGCACCACCCTCTGTAGGGCCTTCCTCAGACACTGCCGGGTGTAGATGTTCTGGAGAGCAAGGACATTGCCCCCAGTGATGTATTGTGCCGTCCGCACCACGCTCTGTAGGGTCTTCCGGGCGGTGATGCAGCCGGTCAAGATGCTCTCGATGGTGCAGCTGTAGAACTTCTTTAGGATCCGAGGGCCCATGTCGAAATTCTTCAGGTGCCTGTGGTCGAAGAGGCTGTGCTGCATCTTCTTCACCACTGTAGTGATGTGTTTGGACCATGTCAGGTTCTCTGTGATGTGCACGCCGAAGAATTTGAAGCATTTAACCATCTCCAGTGCAGCCCCATTGATGACAATAGAGACATGCTCCTCCCCCTGTTTCCTGGAGTTCACAATCAGCTGCTTGGATTTGCTAATGTTGTGGGATAGGCTGTTTCCCTGGCCCTGTAGGCAGTCTTTACGCCATCGACTATCAGGCCCATCACCATTGTGTTGTCTGCAAACTTAATGATGGTGTTGGAGTCATGCGTGGCCATGCAGTCGTGGGTGCACAGGGAGTACAGGAGGGGGCTGAGCACGCACCCCTGGGGGAGCCCGTGTTGAGGGTCAGTGTGGCAGAGGTGTTGTTGCTTACCCTCGCCACCTTCACAAACATGCACAGACACACACAGACACACACACACACACAGACACACAGACACACACACACAGACACACACACAAACACACACACATGCAAGCACTCTCTCTTTCTCTCTATTCTCTATTTCCTTCCCTCTTTTTTTCTCTCTCTCCCTCTCTATGTCTCACTTTCCCTATCTTTTCTCCCTCCCTCTCACCCCCTCTTCTCTCCCTCTCCCACTCTCCCTGTCTATCATCCTTAACCCTGACAGCCAACAGAACACATACCCACTACAGCTGCTGTCTTAAAAGATTCATACCAAACAGGTACGGGAGCTAAAACTAGCTCATGCTAAATATCTGTCCATAAACTGAGAACAAGCATGTCTTTTTTTTAAAAATATATTATTTATGTTTTATTTTAAACTATACAAAACATCCACATACAAACGACAACATACAGATGCACACAAACATCCACACCACTAGTATATATTTTGTACTTAAAAACTGGAAATCAATCCATCCTCCATCGTTAACACAATGGAAAGGTCAAATGTTGTAATGCGTGGGTGACAGAGAGAAACAAAATGGTGCAGTTTGAGGCCATGTGACAGAGAGTTATGCAGGCGCTGGAGATGGGGATGTGAGCTGTAGAATTTGTGAAATGTGTTTCTTGTGTAATAAATTATATACATTAGTTTATACTGGATTAAGTGTGCATTTTTGTTTACTGTAATTGCGTTAGTTAAGTTCCAACATTCCCTCCATCTTGTGCCAATATCAGTTCTTTTTCAATCTTGGTTCCAGTTGTTTATATTTTTTTCTAAGATATTCTCAGTTGGATAGGCTCTCTGCAAGGTTTTCTATATCTTACCTATCATATAAATATCCTTTTCGGACTCAAATATGTTTGCATCAAGATTGTGCTGATGTCCAAAATATTTCAAATAGACATTTCTTGATATGAAACTTTTAAGTTGCATGTATTTCAAAATGTCTACATTGGTCAGTCTAAGGCAAAGGGTGGCTACTTTGAAGAATCTAAAATCTAAAATATATTTTGATTTGTTTAACGCTTTTTTGGTTACTACATTGTTCCATATGTGTTATTGCATAGTTTTGATGTCTTCACTATTATTCTACAATGTAAAAAATGTAAAAATAAAGAAAAAACATGTAATGAGTAGGTGTGTTCAAAATTTGACTGGTACTGTACATGCTATATTTCTCCCTTTGAATTGTCTTTTCAGTGTCCGTGTAGTCCCT
The DNA here is from genome assembly GCF_965601325.2 of Salmo salar. Classification (NCBI taxonomy): domain Eukaryota; kingdom Metazoa; phylum Chordata; class Actinopteri; order Salmoniformes; family Salmonidae; genus Salmo; species Salmo salar. The sequence continues at coordinate 13,735,898 of NC_138309.1, forward strand.
TGGCATCAGCTACTTCTATCGTTACTTCATAGAGAAGAACAGTTATTTGGGGAAAGTAGAGTATAGATTGTATTGGGCGGAGGGGGAAAGGATATTGTCTCAACTTACGAAAAGCTGGTCTCAGGCATCACTGTATGTAGACTAGTGTGCTCATCGTTATTTCCTACTTCGACCTCTTCTCAGAGCAGGGGGCTCAGTAAGATTTATTAATATTTTTTATTTCACCTTTATTTAACTAGGTAAGCTAGTTGAGAACAAGTTCTCATTTACAACTGTGACCTGGCCAAGATAAAGCAAAGCAGTACGACAGAAACAACAACACAGAGTTACACATGGGATAAACAACCGTACAGTCAATAACACAATAGAAAAAAAAGAAAGTCTATATACAGTGTGTGCCAATGGCATGAGGAGGTAAAGCAATAAATAGGCCATAGTTGCAAAGTAATTACAATTTAGCAGATTAAAACCTGTTGGGGCTAGGGGGCAGTATTTGCACGGCCGGATAAAAAAACGTACCCGATTTAAACTGGTTACTACTCTTGCCCAGAAACGAAAATATGCATATAATTAGTAGATTTGGATAGAAAACACTCTAAAGTTTCTAAAACTGTTTGAATGGTGTCTGTGAGTATAACAGAACTCATATGGCAGTCCAAAACCTGAAAAGATTCCATACAGGAAGTGCCCTGTCTGACAATTTGTTCTCCTTCTGTGGCATCTCTATTGAAAATACAGCATCTCTGCTGTAACGTGACATTTTCTAAGGCTTCCATTGGCTCTCAGAAGGCGCCAGAAAGTGGAATGACGTCTCTCCAGTCTCTGGGCGAAAAACAGCAGGAGATTTTGTGAGTGGTCAGGCTGAGAACAGTGACACTGGAGATGCACGTTCATGTGAATTCTCCATGTTTTTCTTTCTCTCTTTGAATGAATACAACGTCGCCCGGTTGGAATATTATCGCTATTTTACGAGAAAAATCTCATAAAAATTGATTTTAAACAGCGTTTGACATGCTTCGAAGTACGGTAATGGAATATTTTGAAATTGTTTGTCACGAAATGCGCTCGCGCGTCACCCTTCGGATACTGACCTGAACGCACGAACAAAACCGAGCTATTTCAATATAACTATGGATTATTTGGAACCAAAACAACATTTGTTGTTGAAGTAGAAGTCTTGGGAGTGCATTCTGACAAAGAACAGCAAAGGTAATCCAATTTTTCTTATAGTAAATCTGAGTTTGGTGAGGGCCAAACTTGGTGGGTATCAAATTAGCTAGCCGTGATGGCCAGCCTATCTACTCAGAATATTGCAAAATGTGCTTTCGCCGAAAAGCTATTTTAAAATCTGACACCGCGATTGCATAAAGGAGTTCTGTATCTATAATTCTTAAAATAATTGTTATGTATTTTGTGAACGTTAATCGTGAGTAATTTAGTAAATTCACCGGAAGTTTGCGGTGAGTATGCTAGTTCTGAACATCACATGCTAATGTAAAAAGCTGGTTTTTGATATAAATATGAACTTGATTGAACAAAACATGTATGTATTGTATAACATAATGTCCTAGGAGAGTCATCTGATGAAGATCATCAAAGGTTAGTGCTGCATTTAGCTGTGGTTTTGGTTTTTGTGACATATATGCTTGCTTTGAAAATGGCTGTGTGATTATTTTTGGCAGGGTACTCTCCTGACATAATCTAATGTTTTGCTTTCGCTGTAAAGCCTTTTTGAAATCGCAAGCGTCCCACCTTGCCCAGGGAGGTTAACACTGGAGTGATAGATGAGCAGATGATGATGAGCAGATGATGGTGTGTAAGTAGTAATACTGGTGTGCAAAAGAGCAGCAAGTAAATGAAAACAATATGGGGGTGAGGTAGGTAGATTGGTTGGGCTATTTACAGATGGACTATGTTCAGCTGCAGCGATCGGTTAACTGCTCAGATAGCTGATGTTTATAGTTAGTGAGAGAAATGTAAGTCTCCAGCTTCAGCTATTTTTGCAATTCGTTCCAGTCACTGTCAGCAGAGAACTGGAAGGAAAGGCGGCCAAAGGAGGTGTTGGCTTTGGGGATGACCAGTGAGATATACCTGCTGGAGCGCTTGCTACGGGTGGGTGTTGTTATCGTGACCAGTGAGCTGAGATAAGGTGGATAGATAGACCATGTGGCTTAGTTGTACTTTATTTATGTATGTTAACCATATGTATGTATACTGTATGTATGTATACCATCTCCATAATGTACCTGTCAGTCTTGACAGGAGCTACCATACCATACAATTTCAGCCTAAAAAGGCATACCGATTTATCTCTAGAATATAGAACTCTGCTAAAAGTCTATCCTCTTGGAAATGTATTGGCTATTTGCTCGATTGAGTGTCTACAGTTCAACTACGTGGGCATAAATAATATTCCTGCTTGCATTGATTGTTCTATTGTTTTCTCTATCAGAGTTTTTGATACCAGTTATGACCGAATTGCAATCACTGAGCAGCACATCAATTCGATCAATATTATTCCTGAGATCAAAATCTCATTACTCTGAAGCTTTTATGCTGTATGAAATCAGAACATGTCATAGACTACATCTGAGAGACGATATTCATAATAGTCCCATCAATATCTTGTTTCATAACACATGGTCCAATTGCATTTGCTGGAAGGTCAAGCTCTTGTAGGCCAATCGGAGTTACATTACGCTGGGTCTTGTAATACTTCCATCAAATAGACAGCTTACGTTCCCCTAACATCCACAATGTACTTGTAACAACCATCAGCAATGACTCATCATCTGGTTGCCCTGTGAAGGAGCTGAACCAGCCTCTTGATAAGCAGTATCAAATGGAAATGGAACACAAAATAGACTTTTCCATCTTTCGCTGTGGGTAATCACTGTTATCATAGCAAAAAAAAGCTACATCACTAAATCTCTCTGTCATCCTCAGAGTTTTTCTATTTATCAGTCTTGCCAGAATGTCAGTGAGTGTGTTGGTGATCTATACCCGTCCTTATCAGTGTGGAGTATACTGAAAGGGAGAACTTGGAAGTGAATCAAAAAAGCAGAGTAATGGTCATAGTGGTGGTCTGTGGCCATACACAAGGAGAGAAAACATGTACAGTGGCTGAGTTAAACACATCTTGTTGGGGCAGAGTATTTGTAAAATAGAGTATTTGAGAGTACAAGGTCACATAAGGTATAAAGGGTTTACCCTACTATAATGTATATTAAAAAACAGTGTGATTGAAAATAGGTAGAGTACCTCACAATCATCGAGCTGTATAAGGCCATAAGCAAACAGAAAATGCTCCTCCAGAAGTGGTGGCCAGGGACTTTAATGCAGGAAAACTTAAATTAGTTAAACCTCATTTCTACCAGCATGTGCAACCAGAGGAAAACAAACTCTAGACTAGCTTTACTCCACCCACAGAGACACATACAAAGCTCTCCCTCGCTCTCCATTTGGCAAATCTGACCATAATTCTGTCCTCCTGATTCCTGCTTACAAGCAAAAACTAAAGCAGGAAGTACCAGTGACTCACTCAATACGGAAGTGGTCAGATGACGCAGATTCTACACTACAGGACTTTTGCTAGCACAGACTGGACTATGTTCCAGGATTCATCCAATGATATTGAGGCATTAACCACCTTAGTCACTGGCTTCATCAATAAGTGCATCAACGACGTCGTCCCCACAGTGACCACACGTACATTTCCCAATCAGAAGCCATGGATTACAGGCAACATCCTCACTGAGCTAAAGGCTAGAGCTGCTGCTTTCAAGGAGCAGTACACTAATCTAAGAAATCCCGCTATGCCCTCCAGCAAACCATCAAACAGGCAAAGCGTCAATACAGGACTAAGATTGAATCATACTACACCGGCTCTAACGCTCATCGGATGTGGCAGGGCCTGCAAACTATTATGGACTACGAAGGGAAACCCAGCCCAGTGACGTGAGCCTACCAGACGAGCTAAATGCTTTTAATGCTCTCTTCAAGGCAAGGAACACTGAAGCATGCATGAGAGCACCAGCTGTTCCAGACGACTGTGTGATCACACTCTCTGTAGCAATGTGAGCAAGACCTTTAAACAGGTCAACATTCACAAGGTCGCTGGGCCAGACGGATTACCAGGACATGGACTCAGAGCATGCGCAGACCAACTGGCCAGTGTCTTCACTGACATTTTCAACCTCTCCCTGATTGAGTCTGCAATACCTACAGTGCATTCGGAAAGCATTTAGACCTCTTGACTTTTTCTTCATTTTGTTACGTTACAGCCTTATTCTAAAAGCCTTATTTTGCGAAGGCAAAAACAGGTTTTTAGCTTTGAGTCTTCTTGGGTGTGACGCTACAAGCATGGCACACCTGTATTTGGGGATATTTTCCCATTCTTCTCTACAGCTATATTCAGGTCTCTCCAGAGATGTTTGATCGGGTTCAAGTCCGGGCTCTGGCTGGGCCACTCAAGGACATTCAGAGACTTGTCCCAAAGCCACTCCTGCGTTGTCTTGGCTTTGTGCTTAGGGTCATTGTCCTGTTGGAAGGTGAACCTTCACCCCAGTCTGAGGTCCTGAGCACTCTGGAGCAGGATTTCATTAAGGATCTCTCTGTACTTTTCTCCGTTCATCTGTCCCTCGATCCTGACTAGTCTGCCAGTCCCTGCCGCTGAAAAACATCCCCACAGCATGATGCTGCCACCACCATGCTTCACCGTAGGGATGGTGCCAGATAACCTCCAGACGTGATGCTTAGCATTCAGGCCAAAGAGTTCAATCCTGGTTTCATCAGACTAGGGAATCTTGCTTCTCCCATCTCCACAGAGGAACTCTGGATCTCTCTCAGAGTGACCATTGGGTTCTTGGTCACCTCCCTGACCAAGGCCCTTCTCCCCCGATTGCTCAGTTTAGCTGGGCGACCAGCTCTTTGGAAGAGTCTCGGTGGTTCCAAACTTCTTCCATTTAAAAACGATGGAGGCCACTGTGTTGTTGGGGACCTTCAATGCTGACAACATTTTTTGGAACCCTTCCCCAGATCTGTGCCTCGACACAATCCTGTCTCTGAGCTCTACAGACAATTCCTTCGACCTCATGGCTTGGTTTTTGCTCTGACTTGCACTGTCAACTGTGGGACCTTATATAGACAGGTGTGTGCCTTTCCAAATCATGTCCAATCAATTGAATTTATCACAGGTGGATTCCAATCAAGTTGTAGAAACATCTCAAGGATGATCAATGGAAACAGGATGCACCTGAGCTCAATTTTGAGTCTTTATAGCATAGGGTCTGAATACTTATGTAAATAAGGTATTTCTGTTTTCTAAAAACCATTTTTCTCTTTGTCATTATGGGGTATTGGGTGTAGATTGATGAGGAAAAAAATTATTTAATAAATTTTAGAATAAGGCTGTAACGTAATAAAATGTGGAAAAAGTCAAGGGGTCTGAATACTTTCCGAATGCACTGTATGTGTGGTCAAACATAGTGCATTTTATGATGCAGCACGGGAAGCCTGTACCTCTGAAAAACAATGTGGCTGTGTGTCTGGCATTGGAGCACCAGGGGACGTAGCACTTTGGGCCTGGGCGTGTTCAGACACTAGACACTATGGCTCCGATAGATAGGGGGCCTGCGGCTCCAAAGAGGTCAAATGCCATTACACTTTATTTATATGTATTAATAAATGTGACCAAATACCAGAGGGGACAAATAATGGTGATGGGATATTTGATACTTCCTGCTATTTTTATCTACGAGTATCCATCAATAGTACGATACTGTAGTTACACGTTTTGATTGAACAGAGTGTGTGTGTGTGTGACTTGTCCATTGTTGATGCAGTTGTGACCTATTGGAAGGTCATAATATTAACAAAATGAGATAAGGACATTACAGAAATATTATATATTTATTGTGCTTCTCAATGCAAAACATGGCAAAATAGCTAAACAAGTTTGAAATCCTTCCGTGAGATACAACTCAGCAGCTTTAAAAACAGATGGTGTGCTGGAAATGAGCCTAAAGCTTTTCTTTTTTTTCATATGACTAAACTGTTATATCATGCTTGTTAATCATTGTGCTGCCCTCCCCCTTTCTCTTCCTTTTTTCCTCTTGTTCTGCTTATTATCTTCTCAATGGGTGCCTGTGCTGCTTCTCCTTCTCAGCTTCTTTCGCATCCTCTCTCTCTCTCCTTCTCTCTCTCTCTCTCTTCTTGTCCCTCTACCCCTCTGTCTCTCCCCTCCCCCTCTCTCCTTTTCCCACCTATTTTTTTTCATTCTCTCTCTCTCCCCCCCCCCCCCCCCCCCCCCCACCAGCTCTGAGATCTTTATCATGTTAGGTCCTGGCAAGATGGTGTCACAGTGCAGGAAACTCAGGAGCCAGCCCTACCTAGCCAATGTGAACGTCGGTGACGTCACTCGCTCTGAGACCTTGAAGTAGTTGTTCCCCTTGCTCTGCAAGAGCCATGGCTTTTGTGGAGCGATACGTAACAATGCTTTGTGGGAGCAGTCAATGTTTTCAGCGGGTCCCTGGTTCAAGCCCAGGTTGAGGCATGAGAGGACGGAAGCACCACTGTTTCATGAACACCAGGCTTAGTGACTCAGACCTCAGAATAATCAAACTCTTCACTCTACCTACAGAGGTGTGACCCTCCCTTTATCCATCCATCCATCCATCCATCCATCCCCCCTCTCTCTCTCTGTCTCTCTCTACCTGCCTTGGAAAATAAGTTATCTTTCATCCTGATGTTTTCCCTCGAGCTAAAAGAGATGTTATGCTGAATGTTAAGTGATGGCTCTTAATGACCCCTCATCATGATGATGTAAGGACACCGTATGATATGGAGATAAAAAAATGTATTTGGGAATATTTTCACATTGATCGATGACACTGAAATTGTTTTACAAGTGAGGTTAGGGTTGCTAAAATGATCTGTCCACAAGTCCAAATGTCCAAGTTCCCCCTGGGTCTACATAACAATGTGTGGTTCAACCTACCAGTATGCCCTGCATCCCAACCTACCAGTATGCCCTGCAGCCCAACCTACCAGTATGCCCTGCAGCCCAACCTACCAGTATGCCCTGCAGCCCAACCTACCAGTATGCCCTGCAGCCCAACCTACCAGTATGCCCTGCAGCCCAACCTACCAGTATGCCTTGCAGCCCAACCTACCAATATGCTGTGCAGCCTTCTACAACAGCCTACTGTTGGCTTGTGCTGCACAGCTAATTATATTTCTACATCAATGTAGGTATTTGTGTGGTCCAACCTTCCTGTTATACATGTAAAAGCTCTCATCTCACTTCTCCTGTGGTGGCAGATGGTGACATAGAGAGGGAAGGAGAGAGAAGGAGAGAGGAGTCAGTAGGGAAGCAGCCTTACTAATAATAGAAACCACTTCAGGGTTACCATCTTTCTTCTCTCTAACCTTCACATTCTCTCACCTCTTCAGACTGATTTGTTAATTGTTTATAGCGCCTTACCATGCAATATGACTAAGTGATAAAAAAAACATGTGTGTCTAGAGCATCAATTGCAGGAGAAATGAACGTCTTTGTGGACCTGCGTAATGGTGGAATGGATGATTTGAATTTCAGCCAATTGTGCCACATACTCTAGTTGTGCCATTCTATTTAACTGAGCCATTTACTTCATGTTCGTATTCTTATCTTTCATTATTTCTTATTGTTGTTGCATTGTCGAGAAGGAAACTGCAAGTAAGCATTTCATTGGACATGCTATTCCATGCGTATCCTGTACTTATGACTGATAAAACTTGAAACTTGGAGGTAAACAAATGGTGATATTGACGAGCAGGCTTTTTTTAATGAAGAACGGTGAGAGCAAAATAGACAACACCTGTGACTTCATAGACACGGATTGTTCTCAACACTTTGTCAAGTCACGTGTCGAGAGATGTCTGTAAACTGTTCATCAGCGTCACCCGTGTGTGACAATATATCATCGCCATCATCGTCTCTCTGCTTTAAGCATTCCTCTGTACGTGCCCTTTCTGTTTGCTCTTCATGAGAGTGGAAGGGCTGAAACACTAACAGAAGCCAGGTTGGTCTCTGGGTGCTTATTTCCAGCAGATGCATGGCTGTATTAATGTCCGTTACCCTGATGCTGTATTGCCACGGCCAGGAAATCTTTCCCCATCTCCCCGGTGTACCGGTGCACCGGCCTGCGGTTTAATTTCGTTAAAGTCTAGGCAGATTACGGAATCCTCTGTGCTGCTGTCATCGAGAACGGGCCGGGGCGGGAGGTGGTTGAGAGAGGCACATTGATAAGGGCAGCTGCTCTCGGGAGATTTCCCTGGAGGAGACGGGGAGAGACGGGGTAGAGACAAGGCTGCCAGGGCATGGTGGCCATCAGGTAAGAGCGCTAGGCCAGGGCCACCTCCATCAGGACGCAGCAGGCAGGCAGAGGTTGAGTCTCCTATTATCTGATAGACAGCTTACACACCGGGAGAACATACACTGTTGTTGGCGGAGTCAAAGGGCTTAAGGGCTGCATTCTGATTGGATTCACTGAGCCTGACACAAAAAGATCAACAAATAGATTGATCAAAATAAACTTCAATTATTTTTAGTCTGACTCACTATAGAAATTAAAAAGTTGCCTCTGGAGAACAGAGTTACCATCTGAACTTCAACAGGAGAGGGGGGAAACAAAACCCCTTGATAGCATGAGCCCTTGATAGCATGAGCCGTTTGACAAAACCCAGAGAGGAGTCTTGTGTTTGAAAAGGGTAAAATAAACAACGTTTGATTTGTTAAACTTTACACAGAAAGTCATAGGCTACAATGTCTATAAACACACACTCAAAAAAACATTTTTAATGTAAATGCCCTTTTGAAAACCTTGCCTTAGGCACATCAACCATTTATTTCAACTCTCACTCAGTTCTATAAATTATTTGTTTATTTGGCACAAAAAGAACTTAAAACAAAATGGCATTTCAATATAACAGTGGGAAAAAGATCCGTAAATATATTCCCTTTCATAAAGAAGTACCTAGCATCATAGGCCCTCACCACCACCAGATAGATAGAGACAAGGCTACAGTAACTGCTACTGACTGCAGCCTCTCCCGGGATCCTGCAGGGTTTCAGAGAAAGAGGTGCAGGCAGGGAACACACTCTTTGGTGAAAAAAACGGACCTAGTTATACGATTCCCTACAGTCTGAATTTACTGTTGCTCAGACATGAAATTGATGAAATGATAAGTGTGTGTGTGTACATCTGTGTGTATTTACAGTATATGCATGCGTGTGTATGTAGGCTATGTGTGAGTATGAGAGTGTATGTGGTTATGTGCGTCCGTGTGTGTCTGTGTGTGTGCATGCAGTGTTTGTGCTTGCGTGTCCATTGATGATCCATTCCTGTACCACCTGTTTCTCCATATCTCACCCTGTGTGTGTGGTCGACAGATAGAGATGCACTCTTCTCCTCTAATAATCTGAGGGCTTTAGTTTAAGGGTGACTAGTACGGATCTACATTATTATTAAACCCATATCTACACAGTCTATACTGGATTCACTTCTATTGTCTAGCGTCACAGCTAGTTTCACAGCTAACACCAGTAGACTGGATATGTACTGTTGTTAGTTGTGATTTGTTGATATAGGATCCTTACACAACAGGGCCTTAAAATGGTTGGATGCTGAATGCTATAAATGCTTACACAATTGTTCAACCAAGGGCATGTTGGCCCATGTGTTAATGGCTGTGGCGATACATTTATGTCTCTCTTTAGAGCCATTAACCCTGTGCCCTGACACACCAACCCAAGCAGGATCTGCTATTGTTATTCAGCAGATCTGGACGAGGCATATCTGGAAGCTACTAATGCAATTAACCTCAAACAACATAACACACTCGGGTGATTACATTAGCGTCAAACCCATGTCTGTCTGTTTCCACGACTGCACTGATAGTGTCACGGGAACTAGATTGAAAGAGGCAAAACATTTAGATTGTCCTGAATTGTAAATACATTCATATTTATCTTCAATGCATATATTTTACTGATCTCACAATACATAGATGGATCTTTGGCTCACACACGTCATAGAGGGAACCGACTGAATTAAAGTAATCAATGACAACATCCACAAAGCGGCGGAGGCTAAAGGAGACTAATGATGACATATTTACTATGGTGTGAGGATGCTATTTTAATCCTTGGGTGGGATGGAGACTGGGGCGTCAGAGCTTGACATATTGCTGTGGAGTAAGTGTGCCTTTTAATTCATTTTGCTGCCATACATCACCCGTAGACTACAGCTCCTCTGACAACTGCCTGTCAGTAAGCCTTGGTGAACTCTCCAACACAACAACCCCAATGTGATCATTTGGCTTTTTTAAAAGAGGTTAAACAAAATGGCACACAATCAACTAGCAAGGCCTTGATCAGCACAGACATGTACACTATACAGTAATTACGTTGATGCTCGGGCTGCAGACCTAGGGAGGTCATAAGATAATTACAAATGTAGACAAGCTTTAGAGAAAAGTGTTTCTGTGACCAAGGACATGGAAGAACTGAAAACATACCTTCTTCTTAGAAAGTTATTGATTCTGCTGGAAGAATCATGTCTTGTATTTTTACCAACATGATTCACGATCTGTCTGTAACTAAATAGGACATTCAAAACGCTAATAGAGGACTCGGTTCGTCTTCTCTCTAATATTCGTAAAGAAATATTGAATCATTTGTCTGTATTACATGCATGTCACACTGCGACTATTTCAGTCTTCTCCCTCCATTTGACACTGATCTGGTGCATATCATCGAGGGGAGGCCAGAGAGAAGAGACATTAATGGCTGGAGTAATTGCATGCATGGCAAGGCAAAAAAAAGAAGAAAGATGAGCAAAGAAAGATAGAAATCTGGGAAAGCAGGGTAAAGTGCTGTAAAAGATACCATGGGAACTGACTCACCACTTTGGACAAAATAAAGGCAGGAAATAGCTTTGGGATGCTGTCAAGATTGAATTTAAGAACAACAGATGCTGGTTTGTAGATTTATAATATATCACCTGGATACTTTATAATGACATTATTTCATTATTTTTGACAATATGCTAATGAGATTAAACTGGCCTCTAACCAAGCCAGAATGTCCATTGCCCTCTGTGATGTAGTTTGTTAGGAAGGCATAAGACTCTGGCATGGTTTGCTGGATACTTGACACAGTCACAGACAGTCTCTGAGATGTTAGCGGAATCACTGGATCAAGTGGAATTGAAAAAATTCTGGTTCTTTGGGTGAAATAGGAATTTCCAGTGCTCAACTTTTCCTGAGTACACAGCAGTACTCTAATCTTGTCCATCCTCCTCTGTCCTTCCTCTTGTACCTCATGCCTGACTGAAGACACATTACACCTTTTTTTACAGGACTGGGCAATGCCTGTGTTTGTGTGTGTATCAGGGGTTGGAATCAAAATAATTTTCCAATCGTTTTATTCTGAACAGAACCACTATTTTGTTGGTTTCGTTTCACTGTTCCGACCAGCAAAATAAAGTTCTGAACCGGTTTGAAGACAGGTAGCCTAAACATACACAGGTAAAGATTTTCAGCGTGCAGGCAGACACTGGAATCCGTTTCTGAGTGACAGAGTGCTTTGCATCGACGCTTTGTTGCGTTTTATTGTGGGACTATAAAACATTTATGGGATGTAAAAAAAAAACGTTATTAACTGGATCCCATGCTTTTAAAATAACGTTTCTGTTCCGGAACAGTGTGGATTACATTCGTTCCAGGTTCAGATTCTGTTCCTGGAAAAATGCAGTTATTTTCCAGCCTTCAGTTCTGTTCCCTGGTGTGTGTGTGTGTATGTATGTTTGTGTGTGTGTTTTCTGTCATTTATTAAACTAGAACTCCTAGAAAGTAATCCGAAATGTATAACAGTATGCTACGTTGAAATAAAAAGTCTGAAATAGTCTGAAAAACACAGCCAATTAAATTGCTGTTGAGATTCTACCCAGCAACCCAAAATCCATTTGACATATTGAATAAAGACAGCCATGTCACAACCACCAACTAATACATAAAGTGTCCTATTAAAGGGATTTTGGGATTGGGTTGTCTGCCTGGTCGTCAGTAATCTAGTTAAGTGAACCTGTCTTTGGTCTCTTTCTTTATTCACATCAAAGAGAAGGTGCTTCAAAGTAGTATGCGTTAGAATTACCATTGTCTCAGATAGAAGGCACAGCGGAGGTCATAGCCCTATTCTCTCAGATGTCTTTCATTGAACCCTCACATTCTCTATATAGTGCGCTCTATAACTCGGACACCAATTTACAGGTCAAAGACAAACTCTCACCTCTTCCAATTAAGGATATAGACAGGTAATACATGCAGTTAGTCAATGTATATCATTATCCCTTGGATAATTTATTTTCTATAAATTTCTAGCGTAATTTAAAATAACAATGACCCTCGTAACACTATAAAAGATATAGGCCTATAGTTTTACAGTAAAACAGTAAAATTGGTGTAAAACAGTACCAAACTGTAAGAAACATCATTGACTAATGGCTTTGGTTGTTTGCGTAGCAGCGTATCGGATTGAGGATGACTGTCTCCCCAGATCAAAGGCAGCTAATTCCTCCTGGCTGATTGGTTCTGTAATGCTAATGCAGGATTGGCCCCTTGGGAGCCATGATACAACACATGGATAGACTCCAAACATGATGATCTCTAGCATAACAGATCCCCAGTGGGCAGTGGCTCTTTAAACCTCATCATTAGTGGGTTTGAGATGGTGCAAGGATTTGAATATTTAATGTATTTAATGTAATTGAACAAAATATATATGATATGGCAAACAAACTCACAGTGTTAAATTAAAGAGGCATTAAAAAAAACATGCCATTGAGACGACGCTTTGATCCAAAGAAACTTACAGTCATGCATGCATACATTTTATCTATGGGTGGCTCCAGCTGGAATCATACCGACTGAGCCCCACAGGACCACATCCTGTACATGTGGATACTTTTGTTTTAGTTACAAGTATGTATATGACATTTTCTTACTTTGACAGTGGGGCTTATGCAGTTGGACAATCATGATACGTGGCAGTGCAGAGTAATAGCTACCCTCCTTTTGGGGGCTATTACAAATGTGTCCCAATGGGATGCAAGTAAGGACAAGATTAAATCTGACAGACCATATGGTGGCGCAGCAAGAAGATTGGAATGCTGTGAAACTAGAGGTTGAGGACCTGGTGAGGACATGTTTAATATGAATTACTGCATAAATGACAATGCCTAATGTCAGCGTGTGTCAAATATGTGAATTGGAAACATTGATAGGATGTGATTTCCAGTATTGCGACTGTGAGGTAGTCAGGTGAACGTGATCCGTTTGGCATTCCATGTCTATACAAAAATGATGTCTCTTAAATAGGAAAGAACTTGATTCTAAAGTCAAGAAATAATTGGAATGGTAGTTTGCCAAATGCATGTTATGGCAAATCGTATATTGAGAAATAGAGACAAACACAACGAAACAACGGAACCGTGGACCAAGTAGCTGAAGACTCGACTAAAGTGAATATAGAGACACTACAAACATAAATTCTTACTGACAATGAGAAACTGTCCAAGAAGATGAAGAACATATCCGGTGAAGTCAAATTAATCTAAACGGATATGACTGAACTGGGCAAACGTGCGGAGGAGGCCGAGGTCCGGGGATGAACAAAAATACATAATTATGGGGCTTACTGAAAGATTAAACGGGATGGAGGACTTCAGTCGCTGTTCAAATCTTTTTTTCGTAAATTTTCCCCGAAAGCTGTGGAACAACTGGAATGGAAGAGTAATACCATAATTACTGGGACAGGAGAACTTCACACAGGCTCCCACAATTGAACGAGCACATTGAACAGGCAGCCCGAGAGGGGACATGAGCAGCAAACCAAGGGGCATCACGGCAAAGTTCCTTAACTATAGGGACAAAGATAAACTTCTATGACTGGCCATCCAAGCCAAAAAGTCAGGAGTCAGACCTTTGATGTATGAGGGCCATCAGATCTACATTAACACTGACATGAGCAGAGACCTCTACATGAAACACAGAGAATTCGATCCCATGAATAAAAAGCTATGGGAAAAACGAATGCCCTTCTCTTTGGTGTACCCTGCACAACCATGGGTCAAATGGTAGGAAAGAGACATAACACTGAAATTAGCAAAATATGTTTCCTGACTCCTGCATAACCTGGGCAAGGAGAATGGTGGAAATGGCAATGAATTAAATGTACAGTGCCTTCAGAAAGATTTCACACCTTTTCACATTTTCCACAATTATGATTTACATATTTAGATATTTTTTTTTTTTTTACAAATTAATTAAAATACCTGAAATGTCTTGAGTCAATAAGTTAACCCCTTTATGGCAAGCCTAAATAAGTTCAGGAGTAAAAATGTGTGTTTAACATGATATTTAAATGACTATCCCATCTCTGTACCCTACACACACAATAATCTGTAAGGTCCCTCAGTCAAGTGGTGAATTTCAAACAGATTCCAACCCAAAGACCAGAGAGGTTTTCCCATACCTAGCAAAGAAAGGCACCGATTGGTAGATGGGTATAAAAAAAACAGGCAATGAATATCCTTTTGAGCATGTTGAAGTTATGAATTACACTTTGGATGGTGTATCAATACACCTATTCACTACAAAGATACCTTGGTTTCTCAAAAGACTGCCTCGCCTGGTTCACCAACTACTTCTCAGACAGAGTTCAGTGTGTCAAATTGGAGGGCCTGTTGTCCGGACCTCTGGCAGCCTCTATGGGGGTGCCACAGGGTTCAATCCTCGGGCCGACTCTTTTCTCTGTATACATCAATGATGTCGCTCTTGCTGCTGGTGTGTCTCTGATCCACCTCTACGCAGACGACACCATTCTGTATTCTTCTGGCCCCTCTTTGGACACTGTGTTAACTAACCTCCAGATGAGCTTCAATGTCATACAACTCTCCTTCCGTGGCCTCCAACTGCTTTTAAATGCAAGTAAAATTAAATGCATGCTCTTCAACCGATCGCTGCCCACACCTGCCCGCCCGTCCAGCATCACTACTCTGGACGGTTCCCACTTAGAATATGTGGACAACTACAAATACCTAGGTGTCTGGTTAGACTGTAAACTCTCCTTCCAGACTCATATTAAGCATTTCCAATCCAAAATTAAATCTAGAATCAGCTTCCTATTTCGCAACAAAGCATCCTTCACTCATGCTGCCAAACATACCCTTGTGAAACTGACTATCCTACCGAGCCTTGACTTTGGCAATGTCATCTACAAAATAGCCTCCAACACTCTACTCAGCAAATTGGATGCAGTCTATCACAGTGCCATCCGTTTTGTCACCAAAGCCACATATACTACCAACCACTGCGACCTGTATGCTCTCGTTGGCTGGCCCTTGCTTCATATTCATCATCAAACCCACTGGCTCCAGGTCATCTATAAGTCTTTGCTAGGTAAAGCCCCGCCTTATCTCAGCTCACTGGTCACCATAGCAGCACCCAACCGTAGCACGCGCTCCAGCAGGTATATTTCACTGGTCACCCCCAAAGCCAATTCCGCCCTTTGGCCGCCTTTCCTTCCAGTTCTCTGCTGCCAATGACTGGAACGAACTGCAAAAATCACTGAAGCTGGAGACTCATATCTCCCTCACTAACTTTAAGCACCAGCTGTCAGAGAAACTCACAGATCACTGCACCTGTACATAGCCCATCTGTAAATAGCCCATCCAACTACCTCATCCCCATACTGTTATTTATTTTATTTATTTTGCTCCTTTGCACCCCAGTATCTCTACTTCCACACTCATCTTCTGCACATATATCACTCCAGTGTTTAATTGCTATATTGCAATTATGTTGCCAGTATGGCCTATTTATTGCCTTACCTCCCTTATCCTACCTCATTTGCACACACTGTATATAGACTTTTTCTATTGTATTATTGACTGTGTGTTTGTTTATTCCATGTGTAAGTCTGTGTTGTTGTTTGTGTCGCACTGCTTTGTTTTATCTTAGCCAGGTTGCAGTCGTAAATGAGAACTTGTTCTCAACTAGCCTACCTGGTTAAATAAAGATGAATTAAAAAAATATGTCCTAACTCAGTTGCCAGAAAGGAAGGAAACCACTCAGGGATTTCACCATGTGGCCAATGGTGACTTTAAAACAGTTAGAGAGTTTGATGGCTTTGATAGGAGAAAACGAGGATGGCTCAACAACATTATAGTTACTCCACAATACTAACCTATATGACAGAGTGAAACGAAGGAAGCATGTACAGAATAAAAATACTCCAAAACATGCATCCTGTTTGCAATAAGGCACAAAAGTAAAACTGCAAACAATTTGGCAATGCAATGAACGTTATGTCCTGAATACAGACTGTTTTGTTTGGGGTAAATCTAACACCACACATATTTTCAAGCATGGTTGTGGCTGCATTATGTTATTATCAAGACACCAGGCGAGACCCAAATGCAGACACAGGAGGCAGATGGTTGGAGTTTAAGATGTTTGATAAATCCAAAGGGAATAGGCAAGAGAATGGTCGTGGAAAGGCAAAAGGTCATAACCAGATCACAGTCCAGGAGGTACAGAGTAGGCAGGCTCAAGGTCAAGGCAGGCAGAATGATCAGGCAGGCAGGTACAGAGTCCAGAACAGGCAAGGGTCAAAACCGGGAGGATGAGAAAAAGGAGAAAAGGCAAAGCAGGAAAAGAGGAAAAAATGCTGGTAGGCTTGGAACTGGGGAAAACAAGCGACACCTGGAGGGGGTGGAGACAATAACGAGGACAGGCGAAACAGATCAGGGCGTGACTGTTAAGGATATGCTTGTAATCGTTAAGGACTGAGAAGTTTTTCTGTATAAAGAATTAATGGAATGAAGCTAAGCAAAGGCAAAATCCTACAGGAAACCCTGGTTTCGTCTGCTTTCCAGAAGACACTGGGAGATTAATTCTTCTTTCAGCAGGACAATACCCTAAAACCCGAGGCCAAATCTACACTAGAGAAGAAAATCTAAGGCAAAATCTGAAATGGTTGTCTAGCAATGACCAACAACCAATTTTGAAATGCGTGGAAATCCAGGTGTGGAAAGGCCATAGAGATTTACCCAGAAAGACTCACAGCTGTAATCTCTCCCAAAGGTGCTTCTACAAAATATTGACTCAGGGTGTAAATACTTTATGTGGTATTGTGTTTAGATGGGTGAGGAAAAAAACCTGTTTAATACATTTTGAATTCAGGCTGTAACACATCAAAATGTGAAATAAGTCAATGGAAAATGATATGGAGAGTTTAAAGAATTTCTAACTTTAATGTAGCCTACTGTAATGATGCCTAATGCCTAAACAATTTAAATCATTTTATTCTCAATTAGCACAGTGATGGCTAATTTATGTTGTGTTATGTTGTTTTTCTCTTGTTATTGACCCTGAGATGGATAATCTGCTCCTTTATTTAGGCTTAAGAAAAAACAAGAGGTAGGCCTATTTCTCTGGCCAAGACAAATATTTCATGTTTATTTTAGAAGGGTCTCATCTATCTCAGAAGGTAGAACCAGTCCTAAACAGAACTCCTTAATAATAATTACTATTAAATATAAAGTATACTAGTTGACTGCAGATGGCATGAACACATAGTACTGACACTCACTCTGCAGTGGTTGGGAATGGGTATGGGACACGCAGCGACCCAGACCCTTCGACAGTTGGAGATTACACATACAAAATAATCATAATAATAATGTTTTGTTTAGTCCTCAGTGGCCATTTCTCAGAACAAGAATAGACTGACGAGTTTCAGAAGAAAGGTCTTTGTGTCTGGCCATTTTGAGCCTGTAATTGAACCCACAAATGCTGATGCTCCAGATACTCAACTAGTCTATACAAGGCCAGTTTTATTGCTTCTTTAAACAGTTTTCAGCTGTGCTAACATAATTGCAAAAGGGTTTTAAACTGATCAATTAGAACTTGGATTAGCTAACACAACGTGCCATTGGAACACAGGAGTGATGGTTGCTGATAATGGGCCTCTGTACGTAAATTCCCAAGCTGGCAAGGTAAAAATCTGTCGTTCTGCCCCTGAACAAGGCAGTTAACCCACTGTTCCTAGGCCGTCATTGTAAATAAGAATTTGTTCTTAACTGACTTGCCTAGTTAAGTAAAGGTGAAATAAATAAAAATGTTGTGCACAAATTTGTTAACATCCCTGTTAGTGAGCATTTCTCCTTTTTGCCAATTCCCGCCAATATCCAGCAACTTCGCACAGCAATTGAAGAGGAGTGGAACAACGCCTCCCCAGTGGCACAGTGCTCTAAGGCACTGTATTTCAGTGTTAGAGGCGTCACCACAGACCTGGGTTCAATCCCAGGCTGTGTCGCAGCCGGCTGCAACTGGGAGAGTCATGAGGCGGCACACAATTGACTCAGCATCATCCGGGTTAGGGGAGGGTTTGTCTGGCTGGGATGTCCTTGTCCCATCGTGCTCTAGCGACTCCTGTCGCAGGCTGGGCGCATGCACGCTGACAAGTTGGACGGTGTTTCCTCCGACACATTGATATGGCTGGCTTCCGGGTTAAGCAGTGTGTCAAGAAGCAGTGAGGCATGGTTGGGTTGTGTTTCGCAGGACGCATGGCTCCCGACCTTCACCTCTCCCGAGTCCATACGTGAGTTGCAGTGATGGGACAATACCATAACTACCAATTGGGGAGAAAAAGGGGTAAAAAAAGTATAAAATAAGGAGTGGGATAACATTCCACTTGTCTGATCAGCCTGATCAACTCTGTGTGAAGGAGATGTGTGGTGCTGCATAAGTCAAATGGTAGTCACACCAGATACTGACTGGTTTTCTGATCCACGCCCATACTTCTTTTTTAAGGTATCTGTGACCAACAAATGCATATCTTTATTCCCAGTCATGTGAAATTCATAGATTAGGGTCTAATGAATTTATTTGAATTGACTGATTTCCTTACATGAACTGAAACTCAGTTAAATCTTTGAAATTGTTGTGTTAATATTTATATTTTGGTTCAGTGTATATGTATTATTGTTATATATTTCCTTCTCCTTCATAACGCACCTTACTTAAAATAGGACATTTGTGGTTGACTAGAGCTTATTTAGTTCTGGCCAAGACTATGTATACTGTATATATTTTATTTGTAATGCATAGAGACCTAGTCACTAACCAACAACCTGAATTATAGGGAATAGCCACTACGGAGGCACCAATAAGGTTGCTTTCTCACCTGTGCAACAGTACAGGACAGATTCATACAGGAAGCATCCAAGGGGAAAGAGGAAGAAGAACATGAGGGATATACCGTACATGCCCACTAAAAAGCTTGAGCGTTGATTAACTGTATTTTCATTGGAGCTGTTTATGTAGTGTTTCAAAACCTTACATAATATGTGGAGGCAAAATGAGACAAAAAATTTAAACCAATTTCATTATTGCGTGTTTTGGATAATAGTTAACATAGGAATACATTAATGTAGGCTCGGCCCTAATTTATGTGCTCTCTGTCACAATCGGCCCGCATGGCAAATGGCTCAACAAAACACAAAAGACAATGCCGAAGGACCAGTCAGCCCTTCCCCCATCAAGGGCCAAAATGTATCTCCTTCTCCATAGTATCCAGGGGACTGGCTATTGGAATGTGTGTTAGTGATGCTATTGCATCCATGTTTGGTATCTATCTGAAACTTGTCCCCTGATGAGAATTCTGACACTATCTATATGGATGTATAATCTCTGTGGTAACTTTGTACAGGGTGAACTCTAAACTACTCTAAAGGGTTTTTATTTTCTTTAGGAATTGCGCCTTATCTGCACTGGTCTGATCCCCCACACAAAGATATAGATGCTGTGACATCCTGTGGAGATTGGGCCTGGGTGATCTGGTAGATCATGCTGTGTTTTGTAAATTAACCTCTGTATGCCTAGATTGTGGATGCTATGTTAACTTCTTTGGGATAGGGAGCAGCATTTTCACGGCCGGATAAAAAACGTACCAGATTTAATCTGGTTACTACTCCTGCCCAGAAACTAGAATATGCATATAATTAGTAGATTTGGATGGAAAACACTCTAAAGTTTCTAAAACTGTTTAAATGTTGTCTGTGAGAATAACAGAACTCATATGGCAGGCCAAAACCTGAGAAGATTCCATACAGGAAGTGCCCAGTCTGACAATTTGTTCTCCTTCTGTTGCATCTCTATCGAAAATACAGCATCTGTGCTGTAACGTGACATTTTCTAAGGCTTCCATTGGCTCTCTAAAGCTGCCAGAAAGTGGAATGGGGTGTCTGCTGTCTCTGGGCGAAGAACAGCAGGAGAATTTGTGAGTGGTCAGCCTGGGGACAGTGACACTGGAGATGCGCATTCACGAGACTACTCCATTTTTTTCTTTCAGCCTTTGAATGAATACAACGTTGCCCGGTTGGAATATTATTGCTATTTTACGAGAAAAATTGCATAAAAATGTATTTTAAACAGCGTTTGACATGCTTCTAAGTACGGTAATGGAATATTTTGAATTTCTTTGTCACGAAATGCGTTCGCGCGTCACCCTTCGGATAGTGACCTGAACGCACGAACAAAACAGAGCTATTTGAATATAACTATGGATTATTTGGAACCAAAACAACATTTGTTGTTGAAGTAGAAGTCCTGGGAGTGCATTCTGACGAAGAACAGCAAAGGTAATCCAATTTTTCTAATAGTAATTCTGAGTTTAGGTTGTCCCAAAATTGGTGGGTGTCAAAATAGCTAGCCGTGATGGCCGAGCTATGTACTCAGAATATTGCAAAATGTGCTTTCGCCGAAAAGCTATTTTAAAATCTGACACCGCGATTGCATAAAGGAGGTCTGTATCTATAATTCTTAAAATAATTGGTATGTATTTTGTGAACGTTTATCGTGAGTAATTTAGTAAATTCACCGGAAGTTTGCGGTGGGTATGCTAGTTCTGAACATCACATGCTAATGTAAAATGATGGTTTTTGAGATAAATATGAACTTGATTGAACAAAACATGCATGTATTGTATAACATAATGTCCTAGGAGTGTCATCTGATGAAGATGACACTTCCCATGAACATTTCTTGATCTTGCTAAATGCATAATACTTGATTGTACATGGTTTACAATAATATAAAATAGATCCAGATAGTCAGGTTTATCAAATGTGAATTGTTAAATAGTATTTATCGCTACACTTACCCGGACTCTTATAAGAAATCCCACTAAGCCCTCCGACGAACCATCAAACAGGCAAAGCGTCAATACAGGACTAAGATTGAATCGTACTACACCAGCTCCGACGCTCGTCGCATGTGGCAGGGCTTGCAAACTATTACGGACTACAAAGGGAAGCACAGCCGTGAGCTGCCCAGTGACACCAGCCTACCAGACGAGCTAAATAACTTCTATGCTCGCTTCGAGGCAAGCAACACTGAAGCACGCATGAGAGCATCAGCTGTTCCGGATGACTGTGTGATCACGCTCTACATAGCAGATGTGAGTAACACCTTTAAACAGGTCAACATTCACAAGGCCACAGGGCCATACAGATTACCAGGACGTGTACTCCGAGCATGTGCTGACCAACTGGCAAGTGTCTCCACTGACATTTTCAACTTGTCCCTGACCGAGTCTGTAATACCAACATGTTTCAAGCAGACCACCCTGTGCCCAAGAACACCAAGGTAACCTGCCTAAATGACTACCGACCCGTAGCACTCCTGTCTGTAGTCATGAAGTGTTTTGAAGTTTTACTGTTAACCTACAAAGCATTACATGGGCTTGCTTCTACCTATCTTTCCGATTTGGTCCTGCCATACATACCTACACGTACGCTATGGTCACAAGACGCAGGCCTCCTTATTGTCCCTAGAATTTCTAAGCAAACAGCTGGAGGCAGGGCTTTCTCCTATAGAGCTCCCTTTTTATGGAATGGTCTGCCTATCCATGTGAGAGACGCAGACTCGGTCTCAAACTTTAAGTCTTAATTGAAGACTCATCTCTTCAGTAGGTCCTATGATTGATTGTAGTTTGGCCCAGGAGTGTGAAGGTGAACGGAAAGGCACTGGAACAACGAACTGCCCTTGCTGTCTCTGCCTGGCCGGTTCCCCTCTCTCCACTGGGATTATCTGCCTCAAACCCTATTACAGGGGCTGAGTCACTGGCTTACTGGTGCTCTTCCATGACGTCCCTAGGAGCGGTGCATCACTTGAGTGGGTTGAGTTACTGACGTGATCTCCCTGTCCGGGTTGGCGCCCCCCTTGGGTTGTGCCATGGGGGAGATCTTCGTGGGCTATACTCGGCCTTGTCTCAGGATGTTAAGTTGGTGGTTGGAGATATCCCTCTAGTGGTATGGGGGCTGTGCTTTGGCAAAGTGGGTGGGGTTATATCCTGCCTGTTTGGCCCTGTCTGGGGGTATCGTCGGATGGGGCCACAGTGTCTCCCAACCCTTCCTGACTCAGCCTCCAGTATTTATGCTGCAATAGTTTTTGTCGGGGGGCTAGGGTCAGTCTTTTATATCTGGAGTATTTCTCCTGTCTTATCCAGTGTCCTGTGTGAATTTAAGTATGCTCTCTCTAATTCTCTCTTTCTTTTTCTCTTTTTCATTCTTTCTTTTGTTCTTTATTTCTTTCTTTCTCTCTCTCGGAGGACCTGAGGCCTAGGAATCCTTGCTGTCCCCAGTCCACCTGGTCGTGCTGCTTCTCCAGTTTCAACTGTTCTGCCTGCAGCTATGGAACCCTGACCTGTTCACCAGACGTGCTACCTGTCCCAGACCTGCTGTTTTCAACTCTCTAGAGACAGCAGGAGCGGTAGAGATACTCTGAATGATCGGCTATTGAAAGCCCACTGACATTTACTCCTGAGGTGCTGACCTGTTGCACCCTCTACAACCACTGTGATTATTATTATTTGACCCTACTGATCATCTATGAACATTAGAACATCTTGGCCATGTTCTGTTATAATCTCCACCCGGCACAGCCAGAAGAGGACTGGCTACCCCTCATAGCCTGGTTCCTCTCTAGGTTTCTTCCTAGGTTCTGGCATGTCTCGGGAGTTTTTCCTAGCCAGCGTGCTTCTACACCTGCATTGCTTTCTGTTTGGTGTTTTAGGCTGGGTTTCTGTACAGCACTTTGTGACATCAGCTGATGTAAGAAGGTTTTATAAATACATTTGATTGATTGATTGATTTGAAAGGCTGGTCATGGCTCACATCAACACCATTATCCCAGAAACCATAGACCCACTTAATTTGCATACCTCCCCAACAGATACAGAGATGATACAATCTCTATTGCACGCTACACTGCCCTTTCCCACCTGGACAAAAGGAACACCTATGTGAGAATGCCATTTATTGACTACAGCTTAATGTTAAACACCATAGTGCCCTCACTAAGCTCACGACCCTAGGACTAAACACCTACCTCTGCAACTGGATCCTGGACTTCCCCCAGGTGATAAGTGTAGGTAACAACACATCTGCCACGCTAACCGGTGCCGCCACACCTTGACCCTGTACCGGTACCCGCTGTATATAGCCTCACTACTGTTATTTTATTGTTGCTCCTTAATTATTTATTTTTCTTATTTAGTATTTTATAATTCTTTAATACATTTTTCACTTCAGTTTATTTTAGTAAATACTTTCTTACCACTTTTTTTTACTGCATTGTTGGTTAAGGTCTTGTAATTAAGCATTTCACTGTAAGGTCCACACCTGTTGTATTAATAACATTTGATTTGATTTGATTTGTATTTGTGACATGAAATGTCAATGGTATTTTCTTATTTGAAAAATAATAATGCCAACATAGGTGAGTTTCTTGGGGAAAAAACTATCAGCAAGAGAAAGTGAAAGGTTTGGGTGAGCTTGGGATGTGTTGGCGTTCTCCTACACCTTCTCCTCAAAATCCAGAGGAGTGTCAATTCTTGTTGATTTAAAAAGTCCCATTTAAGTCTACAGAAATTACTACAGACCCAAATGGACATTTTATAATGGTAAAAGGAAATCTGGCACAAGATAAAGTCACTTAACTGAACTGTTATTGCCCAAATGAAGAAAACCAAAAGTTCATTAAATATGGGAGGGATTAATTGTGTGCGGGATGCAACTCTAGACAAGTCATCAACTAAACTATATACTCTTCCTAACCTGGTAACCCGGGATTTCCCGCCAAAACCGGAAGTGTCATTCAAAAGCATTATGCAGCATAGAAATAGGCCTATGTCTGGATTTCATTCGAGCTTTGATCGAAAATAAAAGCTTGTGGCTACCTGAGCCTGATGAACCATACATTAAATACATAAATACATTTTACATTTTATAAGCCCTACATTAAAGACATTTATTGAGCCCAAGCCAAAATAAACCCATATGATTGTGCCGTTATCCAATGCATATATTATTTAGGCTACTGCACATTATGCACAACAGAAAAAACATAAAAGCTCATAGATGTAGCTAGCTATATGCTCTCTTAGGTAAATACATGAAACTAGCTCCAGTAGGCTATTCTTTTTTAGTGTGAACTGTATTATTGGACTGGAATTATGCACCTCGTTCAAACCATGATAAAGCAAGGAGGGACATGCGATTCTGGTGCAGCACATGCGGCCTACAAAGTTACAAGTATAAGCTAGCAAATTTGATTTTAATTTTGAAATATAATAGGGCCTATTTGTATAATTA
Source organism: Salmo salar (assembly GCF_965601325.2). NCBI lineage: Eukaryota > Metazoa > Chordata > Actinopteri > Salmoniformes > Salmonidae > Salmo > Salmo salar. The sequence goes on from NC_138309.1 coordinate 13,760,659, forward strand.
GTAGGCTGACACATATATACAGTACCTTTCATAAGATTTCCCCTAATGCTATTAGCCTACGTCCTCTTTTTTTCTCTATTGTTGCTTCATTCCTTCCTCACTTTCAACAGTTAAATGAAATACGTTTTGTTGTCGTTATCATCATCATTCTAATGACATCCTTGAATAATATAGGACTAGAATTACATGCAGAAGGCTTTCACTTCTCTTCATGAAGATTGAATGGTTATGGGTCTGAATAAATAACTGCTGTAGCCTACCGCCATCGAGCGTTCGCTCTTCTTTCAAACTACGCGTGAGTTCTATTGGCTGCTGTGGTTAACATTCAGCAAACATGAGCTTGCGTCCCTTTTCAAATAGTCTATTGGTATAAGAAATGCTAAAACAATTATGTCCAGCAAGCTATTCTAATCTAGCTTTTCCTGCATGGGACTCCAAGAGCTAAGGAGCGTTTTTTAAGGAGAGAGGCCAACGGAGCACAGGTGCTTGTGTATTGCGCAAAGAGACAGAGACTGTAAATTAGTCACTTACTATGCATTACCCAAAACAAATTAGCTAAATGTAAGGCTAATAATGCATTGAATTGCATTACCTGAAAGAGGTAGGTTAGGTCATCTATATATAGGGCTATATATGAGTCTAGAACAGGATTATCTATTTTTAATGCAATATGAATGGAGTTGATGGAGAGAGAGAAGGACTGAGAGAGAGTACTCACTAGTGCACTGATTTAAAGCAATGGTGTTCGAGTGATAGGCTGTTTTAAAACTCTGCAGCTGCAATAAATAAAACATTCGCAGTAAAAAAAATAAGGGGACCCCCGAAAGCCAGTTGGAGATGGGTAAATTAACACTCATTCGGTCTTTATATTATTGTAGCATAGACTATGCTGCAGCAAGTTCAGGCCTACCTGTCATGATGAGATGCACTGTGAACTGTTCTCTGTACTGAGATGGCTGTTTGTCCCCACCCTGAGCATTGATCATTTATCATGCAGAGGCCGTAGAGAAGCCAGATTTAGACATTGCATATAATTTAACAGTTCCATTTCACGCCATGCTGCTCATATAAATAATTTATTATAATTTACTGGTTTCTCGCAGTAATTTATCCCGGGATAAGGGAGTGGTTTTGGGCCGGTAAATCCCGGTAGATGTCGGTAACCGGGTTCCCGCCATTCAACCCTAATATACAATGAGAATACCACCGCCCCCCCTTTTGGCCACAGAACAGCCTCAATTCTTTGAGGCATGGACTCTACAAGGTGTGTCAAGTTGGCTGGATGTCCTTTGGGTGATGGACCATTCTTGATACACACAGGAAACTGTTGAGTGTGTGAAACCCAGCAGCGTTGCAGTTCTGGACACAAACCGGTGCGCCCGGCACCTACTACCATATCCCGTTGAAGGCACTTCAATCTTTTGTTTTGCCCATTCACCCTCTGAAAGGCACACATGCACAGTCCATGTCTCAATTGTCTCAAGGCTTAAACATCCTTCCTTAACCTGTCTCCTCCCCTTCATCTACACTGCTAGAAGTGGATTTAACAAGTGACATCAATAAGGGATCATAGCTTTCACCTGGATTCACCTGGTCAGTCTATGTCATGGAAAGAGCAGCTGTTCCTTTGTACACTCAGTGTAAACATCCAACTGAAAGACAATATTCCTATTACTCTCTGCTCATATTCAAATATTACTTATTTATTTATTGTAAACATTTCTTTAATTGACTGTGTTACTGAATCTAAATACCTTCCTAGAATAATTACAGACCAGAGCCCATTGTCCTTCCTGTTAAAGCTCAAACCTCTTATGCCAATAGCAAAGACATGGTGATTCAAGACAATATTACTTGGAGATAAGGAGTTTACCTCATATCTCAAAACACAGATAGAAATGTTTTGGGAAATAGATGTAGATAATGAAGTATGCCCAACTGTTGTCTGGGAAGCTCTTAAAGCGTATATGAGATCATGTCTTACTCTTCACATTAGAAAAGAAGACCAAAAGACTTAGAAATACTAGAACAGAAAATCCATGACTTTGAAAGAAAACACAGTTTAGATAGAAATTATAACACCCTTCAACAGTTGAACACTTTGAAGCTTGAATATAATACAATAAACACCAGATCTGCAGATATGGTTGCTATGAAATCCAAGCAACAATATGTTGAGAAAGGTGAAAGTGCAGGAAAAATTCTTGCTTGGCAAATTAAGAGGAATGTACCATCCATAGCATTCAAACCCCAGACGGTAGCATAACAATGTATCCTTCTGAAATCAACTGTCTTTAAAAAAAAAAAATGCATCACAAACTGTATCAATCTGAAAACAGAAATTCAAAGGAGGATATAGACAATTTCCTTAATAAGGCCATTTTATCAAATATGTGTGAACCAGATATAATGAATATGGATAGAAACATTACCCCAGGTGAATTGTTGTAGGCCTTCAATAATCTAACAATAAAAAATGAAATACTGAAAGAAGCTGCCACGCCAAAGAAGTTGATTGGCAAGTTACAAGGTATCAAGGGTTGATTGAAATTCTAGCTGATGGTTCAGAACCTATAAGGAAAAAATTGGAAACAATTTTAGTTTAGTGTTTTTGTGTTGTGTTGTATGTGGGATGCTGTGGAAAAACAATCAAAAAGTAAATGTAAAAAAAGAATACATTGTATGTTAAAAGCACTGTCTGTGTAACTAGTTCCACAGCCTTTTTTATAGGTAAGATGCCCAAATAATAGTTTCTAGTTGAATGAATATGAGACAATTTGAGCAAACTCATCATTTAAAGTTGCCTGCATTTTTGCCTATGTATTCTCAAGCCGGAGCTAAGTTTGAGCCAAATCATTTGTTTTAGTGCAGCTAACACTTGGACTGAAAAGTTTAGTAAACAAAAAAAAAAGGCTGTGGAATAAGTTACTTCATAATAATTAATTGAAACAACTAGTTTTTTTTACAGGGCAGCTTCCATACACGTTGTTAACAAGTGGAAGCAACTGAAATTCCCCTTGAATTAGATTTCACTCTTGACTTAATCTCTTTATTCGGCAGAGGAGGTTGTGCATGATGTCTCCTAAGCCTTCCACCCTGCATGGGCCCCGTGCAGAGCGGGCTGAAGCTCAGAGCTTTGATCAGCTCCTGTTTGATGAGAGATATCTACAGACCTCATCTGACACGGTGGACAGCAGCACACTGAGCCCAGCACTGTCGCACTCGACCTGCTCAAACTGACTGATGAGATTAAAAGGAAAGAAAATGGATGGCAGCACGGAAGGAAGGAACATTGGTGAACATAGATAAAAAAAGAAAAATGCACCCTAAAACAACAGTTTTTGCTTGCTGCCATTGTTTTGAAAGCATGCCGGATTTAAGCTCTCCTGCTCTATGTATTAATTTAGCTTCCGACTTCTTTATTTCTTCCAGTCTTCCTCTCATCCACTATTCCCCCCCCTCTCTCTCTCTCTCTGACACACGCTACACAAGGTTAATAATGATCTCCTGTGTGACTTTATAGGAGGTCAAAGAGGACCCTCTCTGCTGCCACCACATAACAGCCTTGCTGTGTGTGTGAGGGACAGTTCCAGAGGGGTCATCCTCCCCCAGTGACAATCTGACATTTAGACAGACTAATAACTAATGATGCAGCATTTTCATAGGGCAGACCTGTGTCAGCGATGACAGATGTTTTACCTCTTAGTTGCTTTTCTGTAAAAGAGTCAAGCACTTAATCAATGGCTGTTTTAACCTAACACGGGAGAGGTGATGCAGCACTACGCCATAATTTGCTTTTGATCTGAAGTATGTTTTTTCCCTTGTGGAGCTAAAAGGTTTAATAGCATTGACTTTAATACAAGTCACTGATGCCATCATAAATCCAATTAAGATAAATTACCAGAGGAAATTGTCTGACACATCAATTGTTTCTGTTATCATGGTATACTTAAGCAACAGTGGTGACACGTAATTTTCTTTTTTGGGGGGGGGGGGGCTTTCCTGTTTTGCATGTTATTTTGGAATTAAAACGTGGAACATGTCAGTTTGCAAACAATGTAAAAATATACACTACCTTTCAAAAGTTTGGGATCACCTGGAAATGTCCTTGTTTTTGAAAGATTTTTGAATATTTTTTGGTCCATTAAAATATCAAATGATCAGAAATACAGTGTAGACACTGTTAATATTGTAAATGACTACAGTAGCTGGTGTCAGGTGCGTCGTAGAAAGTGGACCAAGGCGCAGCGGGTATCGTGCTCATCTTCTTTTATTTATATAAGTGAACACTTAAACAAAATAAATCGACGTCAACTAACAGTTCCGTAAGCACACAAGGACTATACGAAAACCAACTACCCACAAACACAAGAAAAAATAAACCCACTTAAATATGGCCTCCAATTAGAAGCAACGACAACCAGCTGCTTCTAATTGGAGGTCGTTCCCAAAACTAACATAGAAATAGAAAAACCCACATAGAAATAGAAAACATAGAACATACACCAAAACCCCCAAAACACACAAAACAAACACCCCCTGCCACAATAACAAATACCCCCCCCCCCCCCCCCCACACACACACAAAGGTGCAGACCCCGGATGATCCTGAAACAAAAAAATGAACAAAACAATAACCCCACAATAAAGGGAGGGAAGGGAGGGTGGCCACCATCACCGACGGTTCCTGTGCTACACCCCCCCTTCCCAAACCTCCCCCTACGGAGGTGGCTCTGGCTCCGGGCTTAATCCCCACTCTAACCTGTCCACCCCTGTTGAAGGCTCAGGGCTGTAGCCCACCGCTGAAGGCTCTGGGCTGAGGGGCGACTCTGGCAGCGCCGGACTGGCAGGCGACTCTGGCAGCGCCGGACTGGCGGGCAACGCTGGAGACCAAGTGCTCACAGCAGGCACTGGCTGTACCGGGATATGGAGGCGCACTGGAGGGTGAGTGCGGGGAACAGGAACAGGACGTACTAATAGTAGAGTGCTCACAGCAGGCACTGGCTGTACCGGGTTATGGAGGCGCACTGGAGGGTGAGTGCGGGGAACAGGAACAGGACGTACTAATAGTAGAGTGCTCACAGCAGGCACTGGCTGTACCGGGTTATGGAGGCGCACTGGAGGGTGAGTGCGGGGAGCAGGAACAGGACGTACTGGACTGGGCTGGCGCACTGGTGGCCTGATGCGTGGGACTGGCTTAGGAGGCGCCAGCCTAGTAACACGCATCTCAGGGCTAGTGCGAGGAGCAGGAACAGGGTAAACTGGACCCTGGAGACGCACTGGAGGTCTGGAGCATACAGCCTGCACAACCCTTCCTGGCTGAGTGCTCAACATAGCACCGGCCTTTGAATGCTTCTGGGCAATATAGTGCGTATTTCCGCATAGCTCGGTGCTTTCTTGATCCGTTGCTCTCTGTAATAAGCACAGGGAGTTGGCTCAGGTCTACATCCTGACTCTGCCCAACTCCCAGTGTGCCCCCCGCCCCAACATTTTTGGGGGGATGCCTCCTGGTCTCCTCTAGCTCCCTTAGTTTGTCCTCCCAGAATCGTTGTTCATCACTCCAAGTCCATCCTTCTCCCTGGTGCTCCAGACCCCGCTGCTTGGTGTTCGTTTGGTGGGTAGTTCTGTCAGGTGCGTCATAGAAAGTGGACCAAGGCGCAGCGGGTATCGTGCTCATCTTCTTTTATTTATTTAAGTGAACACTTAAACAAAATAAATCGATGTCAACGAACAGTTCCGTAAGGACACAAGGACTATACGAAAACCAACTACCCACAAACACAAGAGAAAACAAACCCACTTATATATGGCCTCCAATTAGAAGCAACGACAACCAGCTGCTTCTAATTGGAGGTCGTTCCCAAAACTAACATAGAAATAGAAAAACTAGAAAACCCACATAGAAATAGAAAACCTAGAACATACACCAAAAAACCCGAAACACACAAAACAAACACCACCTGCCACGCCCTGACCAAACTACAATAACAAATAACCCCTTTTACTGGTCAGGACGTGACAGCTGGAAACGACTGGAAACACCAGTCTCAACGTCAACAGTGAAGAAGCGACTCCTTGATGCTGGCCTTCTAGGTAGAGTTGCAAAGAAAAAGCCATATCTCAGATTGGCCAATAAAAATAAAAGATTAAGATGGAAGAAGACCACAGACACTGGACAGAGGAACTCTGCTTAGAAGGACAGCATCCCGGAGACGCCTCTTCACTGTTGACGTTGAGACTGGTGTTTTGCGGGTACTATTTAATGAAACTGCCAGTTGAGGACTTGTGAGGTGTCTGTTTCTCAAACTAGACACACTAATGTACTTGTCCTCTTGCTCAGTTGTGCACCAGGGCCTCCCACTCCTCTTTCTATTCTGGTTAGAGACAGTTTGCGCTGTTCTGTGAAGGGAGTAGTATCACGCCTGCTCCCGCTCTTCCTCCCCCTCCCTCAGCCGGCTTGCCCAGTGCCTATATCTCAGCCGGTTCGCCCAAGTGGGACGCCGGGTGGCGCCCCTAGGGGGGTGAGGGGGGGTACTGTCACGCCGGCTCCCGCTCTTCCTCCCTCTGGTGCTCGAGGGCGCCAGACTCCCCAACATTACGCACTCAAGCCACCTTCAGTACGCACACCTGCCTTTCCCCGTCACGCGCATCAGCGCTCATTGGACTCACGTGGACTCAATTACTTGTTTAATTTCCTTCCCTATATCTGTCTGTTTCATAGCTCTGTTCCCTGCTTCGGGATTGTTTGTCAAATGTCCTTGTTTGCCTGTGTGCAGACGCTGTTCCTGTCGTGTTCTATGTCTGTTCCTGTACAAATGTTTGACTCCCGTAACGGCTTCTCATCTCCGGTGTCAGTCCTTACACAGCGTTGTACGAGATCTTCAGTTTCTTGGCAATTTCTCGCATGGAATAGCCTTCATTTCTCAGAACAAGAATAGACTGACGAGTTTCAGAAGAAAGTACTTTGTTTCTGGTCATTTTGAGCCTGTAATCGAACCCACAAATGCTGATGCTCCAGATTCTCAACTAGTTTAAAGAAAGCCAGTTTTATTGCTTCTTTAATCCGAACAACAGTGTCCAGCTGTGCTAGCATAACTGCAAAAGAGTGTTCTAATGATCAATTAGTATTTTAAAATTATAAACTTGGATTAGCTAACACAACATGTCATTGGAACACATGAGTGATGGTTGCTGATAATGGGCCTCTTACGTCTATGTAGATATTCTATAACAATCTGTCATTTCCAGCAACAATAGTCATTTACAACATTAACAATATCTACACTGTATTTCTGATCAATTTGATGTTATTTAAATGGACAAAACATTTGCTTTTCTTTCAAAAACAAGGACATTTCTATGTGACCCCAAACTTTTGAACGGTAGTGTATATATATCATTGAGTTTATAAAGCTGCATACAGACATGGTCTCTTTTTGGTTTTCTTGAGTAAGGCAGCTCCAAAATGCAGGTGTTTCAGCCAAGCTCAGTGCTTTCTGTGGTGGTGGGGCAAACCAGCAGCGAATACAGAGTTACACCATGATTGGCTCATGTTCTGTCTCTCTTGGGGACACTACATCACCTCCAAGCCTAAGGGTAGAGCTAGAAAGCCACATGGGTGCTGCCATAGAGTTACATTAGAAGTGCCCATCCAAGAAAGCTCAAGGTCATTGGCCACAGATAAAATGACGTCAAATCACATTATATCTACAATCGCTTTGTTTGGACTGATCATGTCAACATCATATTTTCAAAATCTTAGCTAGCGGTCATCATCATGAATCAAGTCAACAATCTATTGCCAAATCCTTTTAATCCTTGTCATTTGTAGAGAAATAATGAAGAGAAATTATAGATGAAAGGTATCACTGCTCATCACTGCTCATCGGACATAAACATTACATGCTACAATCGCCACTATTAAGTAATAAGGCACGAGGGGGTGTGGTATATGGCCAATATACCATGGCTAAGGGATGTTCTTATGTACGACTCAACGCGGAGTTCCTGGACGCAGCCCTTACCCGTAGTATATTGGCTATATACCACAAACCCACGAGGTGCCTTATTGCTATTATAAACTGGTTACCAACGTAATTGGAGCAGTAACAATACATGTTTTGTCATACCCGTGATATACGTTTTGTTATAAAGTGGGTGGTTCGAGCCCTGAATGCTGATTGGCTGAAAGCCATGGTATATCACACTATTTACCACGTGTCACGCTCGTCGTAAAGATGGGACCAAGGCGCAGCGGGAATGTGTGAACTCATCTTCATTATTTGAAGGAATGTGAACACAAAACAAAATAACAAACAATGACGTTAAAGGCAGTCCTGTCAGGCTAAACGCTAAACATGGAACAACTACCCACAAAACCCATAGAAAAACACCCCTACTAAATAGGACCTTCAATTAGAGGCAACGAGGAACAGCTGCCTCCAATTGAAGGTCAACCCAATAAACTAAACATAGAAATAGAATAACTAGACACAGACATAGAAATAGACTAACATAGAACATTAACAAAAAAAAAACGAAACACCTAAAACAAACACCCCCGCCCACGTCTTGACTAACCTTACAATAACAAATAACCCCTTTACTGGTCAGGACGTGACACCACGGGTATGACAAAACATTTCTTGTTACTGCCTAAGAACAGCCCTTAGTCATGGAATATTGGCCATATCACACACCCCCTGCCTTATTGCTTAAATATACCATGGCTGTCAGCCAATCAGCATTCAGGGCTCGAACCACCCAGTTTGTAATGTACTTCTAATGCTGACTAATGTTGGTAATATGCTTCCAAGTATTATTCTTTCAATATTATTTTTAGAGGAAAAAGGTTTATGCATGTGAAGTATACCTGCATTCATAGGCCAATAGGTTCAGAGATAGATACAGTACTCAGTGGGTAACAAAACTTTTTCAAATATCTTTAAAGACTCGGTTCTTGTATCTATTCAAGCAGTACTTTATATATTTGAATGGGCAAAAAATAAATAAGGCTCCATGACATGCTTGAGAAAGGGAACAGGCCTGTCAGGAGAAATGTAGCTGTGTATGGAGCAACACTCAATGGGAAGATTCATATCTTGAAATAGCCTTCACCCAGTGACCAATGTCATCAAGGGTGTATAACAGTAGTGACATACACACACACCCACACACATACTGTACATACACACACACAGAGGGAGAAAAATAACCAGTCATGGAGGCTGTTGTGCTGTCTTGTCGTGGCAGGGCCCTGTAGAGGGAATCAGGCAGCCTGCACCTCTGCCTCTGTGGATGAATGAAAATGCGTCTGAAGCATTTTTCCAATTTGCCTCTGTTTGAGCAGATTGTCACCCTCTGAATACCAAAGACCGGTGGCTCGCCAAGATTATTCATGTCGCGGGAACGAGGACGGAGAGGGGAATTACTAAAAGAAATTCAAAACAAAGTGTACTTGAGCCAGGAGCACTGGACAAGAGGGCCGGGGCATTGATTTCTTTAAGCCTGGAGTTGTATTCTGGGTGCAGTTTAATATCTGAGAGGAGGGGGATCAGGATTTTCATAATCTGATGATAAGAAAAGGGATTAAGAAGAAAATAAGGGATTAATTCTCGTGATCTGCCAATATGGTGAACTAACATTTTTCCTTGGAAGTGATATGTTTCCTCTGTGTACGACTACTAAATATAACCCATTTTTCTCTGAGAATTTAATTTCCCCATGTTCAGATGACTGTCCTCAACCAGAGAGGATGAGTCCATCCATCCCCAGTATCATCCATCCCCACTATCATCCATCCCCAGCATCATCATCCCCAGTTTCATCCATCCCCAGTATCATCCATCCCCAGTTTCATCCATCCCCAGTATCATCCATCCCAGTTTAATCCATCGCCAGTATCATCCATCGCCAGTTTCATCCATCCCCAGTATCATCCATTGCCAGTATCATCCATCCCCGGTTTCATCCATTGCCAGTATCATCCATCGCCGGTATCATCCATTCCCAGTTTCATCCATTGCCAGTATCATCCATCCCCAGTTTCATCCATTGCCAGTATCATCCATTGCCAGTATCATCCATCGCCAGTATCATCCATTCCCAGTTTCATCCATCGCCAGTATCATCCATCGCCTTTATCATCCATCCCCAGTTTCATTCATGCCAGTATCATCCATCCCCTGTTTCATCCATCGCCACTTTCATCCATTACCATTATCATCCATTCCCAGTATCATCCATCCCCCAGTTTCATCCATGCCCGGATTCATCCATCCCCAGTTTAGTCCAAGCCCAGTATCATCCATCTCATACTTACTTTAAGGAATACAGCATGTGTATGGGCTAATTGATATGTGCACAATAAAGTAAGTATTGAGCTGTGTAATTACATAGAGCAAAGTCCTCTTAATTGAGCATGTAAGTGAGTAATTGCAGGTTTATGTGACTGGCATATCACACATAGCAGGTTCTTAGAGTGTAGACATGCTGAACACTGTTACATGTAGACATGCTGAACACTGTTACATGTAGACATGCTGAACACTGTTACATGTAGACATGCTGAAGACTTACATGTAGACATGCTGAAGACTGTTACAGTGTAGACATGCTGAACACTGTTACATGGAGACATGCTGAGGACTGTTACATGTAGACATGCTGAACACTGTTACATGTAGACATGTTGAAGACTGTTACAGTGTAGACGTGCTGAAAACGGTTACAGTGTAGACATGCTGAAGACTGGTACATGTAGACATACTGAAGACTGTTACAGTGTAGACATGCTAAAGACTGTTACATGTAGACATGTTGAAGACTGTTACATGTAGACATGCTGAAGACTGTTACATGTAGACATGCTGAAAACTGTTACAGTGTAGACATGTTGAAGACTGTTACATGTAGACATGCTGAAGACTGTTACATGTAGACATGCTGAAAACTGTTACAGTGTAGACATGCTGAAGACTGTTACAGTGTAGACATGCTGAAGACTGTTACATGTAGACATGCTGAAGACTGTTACAGTGTAGACATGCTGAAGACTGTTACATGTAGACATGCTGAAGACTGTTACAGTGTAGACATGCTGAAGACTGTTACAGTGTAGACATCCTGAAGACTGTTACAGTGTAGACATGCTGAAGACTGTTACATGTAGACATGCTGAAGACTGTTACAGTGTAGACATGCTGAATACAGTTACATGTAGTCATGTTGTAGACTGTTGCATGCAGACATGCTGAAGACTGTTACAGTGTAGACATGCTGAATACAGTGTCGTGTCTTTGGCTATGCCGGATTAAGTGATATGACATGCTATTCTATAAAATCCTTTCTCTGTAATTAATATTACCTGATTGAGCTAATCATGTAAATGTAATTAACTAGAAAGTCGGGGCACCACGAAAGAGTGTATATAGAGCTGTTATCTTCTGAATAAACTCTGAAAGACCTAGTAATATTTTACATCAACAGCAGTCAATATTAATCGTCACCTTATTTCAGTCTCATCTGAAAGTTGTAAATTCTTGGTTATCTTCACGAACCCTGGCTAACAAGTTGAATCAGCAATACAAAATTGGGTTTAATTATTTATTTACTAAATACCTAACTAATCACACAGAATTACATCTACACAGAATACAAATTATGTCATACAGAAAATGTTCCTGGGGGACAGAACCTGTATGACAGCTTGTTACACAAAGAGAGGGGGTTGGGCTTGAATGAAAGAGCGGGAAGACTGAGGAACAAAGGGAGAAGCTAAGCTTTCGTAAATACAGTATCTTATACATTCTAAATTACCGCCCATTTGGAAAAGGGAAATGCAATAAATATTTACTCTGAGCTGCGCTTCGGTAGGTTGGTTGTAGATGCTGGCCGTTTTGGCCAACAGAGATCTTCCTGTCCTCGGAAGAATGTCTCTGGTGGTAAATTGGATACGTTGTAGTATCTTCGTTGTGTGTTAGACTGGATATGCCGTCCTTTCCTAGCCCACGTTTACAGCTTCTGTTGCTAACTCAACGGCTAGGATGTCTCACTTCTTTAGTGAATAAGAGTTCAAAGTTCATACCATTCACAACCAAAGCTCACGCTGAGGTTGGCTTAGTTCTGTAGGTGACATGTTAGTCCTTTTTAACGTATGGACCGCCGTCCTATCGTCCTCGGAACAGGAGGTTACATTTTCGTCAAGGGCTTATATAGTGGAGGGAGAGAAGGGTGTGTTTCATAGTTTATAACCCATGTCTCTTCACGGGGGCGGGCCACTGATTAAGCAGGGCTCTAACCTTATGAAAACCCAATTCTCTCATTTGAAAGCTAAAATTACATTTAATCTTTTCACAAATAGTTTCATTTAAATTACATTTAAATTGCACAACAATTCCATGTGAATCTGATAACTATAATGTGTAGACTTTCCCAGATACAGTTTATGTCGTCCTATCATCAGTCATAATGTCTCAGATGACAACCGAACTGACATCATATTCATTAAGTACCAACGCATATTTTCAACTGGTTCTATTACCGAAATATGGTTCCTTTCCCCCCACTTGTTTGATGTTCCCAGACTCTCGATGTTTAACAAAGGCTATTCAAGAGTCCTTCCGTGGAGTCAGAGAGAGAGGGAAGGGACAAAGGTATTTATGGGGGGGTCATAAACCTTACCCACAGGCCAACGTCATGACAACAGTTACATGTAGACATGCTGAAGACTGTTACAGTGTAGACATGCTGAAAACCGTGACATGTAGACATCCTGAAGACTGTTACATGTAGACATGCTGAAAACCGTGACATGTAGACATGCAGAAGACTGTTACATGTAGACGTGCTGAAGACTGTTACATGTAGACGTGCTGAAGACTGTTACATGTAGACGTGCTGAAGACTGTTACATGTAGACATGCTGAAGACTGTTACAGTGTAGACATGCTGAAGACTGTTACATGTAGACATGCTGAAGACTGTTACATGTAGACATGCTGAATACTGTTACATGTAGACATGCTGAAGACTGTTACATGTAGACATGCTGAAAACCATTACATGTAGACATGCTGAAGACTGTTACAGTGTAGTCATGCTGAAGACTGTTACATGTAGACATGCTGAAAACCATTACATGTAGACATGCTGAAGACTGTTACATGTAGACATGCTGAAAACTGTTACATGTAGACATGCTGAAGACTGTTACAGTGTAGACATGCTGAAGACTGTTACATGTAGACATGCTGAAGACTGTTACATGTAGACATGCTGAAGACTGTTACATGTAGACATGTTGAAGACTGTTACATGTAGACATGTTGAAGACTGTTAGTGTAGACATGCTGAAGACTGTTACATGTAGACATGCTGAAGACTGTTACATGTAAACATGCTGATACTGTCACATGTAGACATGCTGAAGACTGTTACATGTTGACATGCTGAATACTGTTACATGTAGACGTGCTGAAGACTGTTACATGTAGATATGCTGAAGACTGTTACAGTGTAGACATGTTAAAGACTGTTACATGTAGACATGCTAAAGACTGTTACAGTGTAGACATGCTAAAGACTGTTACATGTAGACATGCTGAAGACTGTTACATGTAGACATGTTGAAGACTGTTACAGTGCAGACATGTTGAAGACTGTTACATGTAGACATGCTCAAGACTGTTACATGTAAACTTGTTGAAGACTGTTATAGTGTAGACATGTTGAAGACTGGTACATGTAGACATGCTGATACTGTCACATGTAGGCATGCTGAAGACTGTTACATGTTGACATGCTGAAGACTGTTACATGTAGACATGTTGAAGACTGTTACAGTGTAGACGTGTTGAAGACTGTTACATGTTGACATGCTGAAGACTGTTACATGTAGACATGCTGAAGACTGTTACAGTGTAGACATGTTGAAGACTGTTACATGTAGACATGCTAAAGACTGTTACAGTGTAGACATGCTAAAGACTGTTACAGTGTAGACATGCTGAAGACTGTTACATGTAGACATGTTGAAGACTGTTACAGTGTAGACATGTTGAAGACTGTTACATGTAGACATGCTGAAGTCTGTTACGATGTAGACATGCTGAAGACTGTTACAGTGTAGTCATGCTGAAGACTGTTACATGTAAACATGTTGAAGACTGTTACAGTGTAGACATGTTGAAGACTGGTACATGTAGACATGCTGATACTGTCACATGTAGGCATGCTGAAGACTGTTACATGTTGACATGCTGAAGACTGTTACATGTAGACATGCTAAAGACTGTTACAGTGTAGACATGCTGAAGACTGTTACATGTAGACATGTTGAAGACTGTTACAGTGTAGACATGTTGAAGACTGTTACATGTAGACATGCTGAAGTCTGTTACGATGTAGACATGCTGAAGACTGTTACATGTAGACATGCTCAAGACTGTTACATGTAAACATGTTGAAGACTGTTACAGTGTAGACATGTTGAAGACTGGTACATGTAGACATGCTGATACTGTCACATGTAGGCATGCTGAAGACTGTTACATGTTGACATGCTGAAGACTGTTACATGTAGACATGTTGAAGACTGTTACAGTGTAGACATGCTGAAGACCGTTACAGTGTAGACGTGTTGAAGACTGTTACATGTTGACATGCTGAAGACTGTTACATGTAGACATGCTGAAGACTGTTACAGTGTAGACATGTTGAAGACTGTTACAGTGTAGACATGTTGAAGACTGTTACATGTAGACATGCTAAAGACTGTTACAGTGTAGACATGCTAAAGACTGTTACAGTGTAGACATGCTGAAGACTGTTACATGTAGACATGTTGAAGACTGTTACAGTGTAGACATGTTGAAGACTGTTACATGTAGACATGCTGAAGTCTGTTACGATGTAGACATGCTGAAGACTGTTACGATGTAGACATGCTGAGGACATATCATAGCCCACCTTTCATTAATTTCCTCTCCCGATAATTTACTTTTTTTTATAGCTATGGTGTAACCGGTGTCGTAAGGATCAGACCAAAACGTAGCGGGAACGTGTATACTCATCTTCTTTTTAATGTGAAGAAGGAAAAACAAACAAATCACGTATACAAAACAAACGAATGACACTAACAGTCCTATCAGGTCCTCAGACACTAAACAGGAGACAACTACTCCCAAATCCCAATACAAAACACCCCTATACATAGGAACTTCAATCAGAGGCAACGAGGAACAGCTGCCTCCAATTGAAGGTCAATCAAAACCCTAAACATAGAGCTAGAAGGACTAGACTAGAACATAGAAATATACTAACATAGAACATAAACCAAAAAACCCTGGAACACATAAAACAAACACCCCCTGCCACGTCCTGACCAAACTACAATAACAAATAACCCCTTTACTGGTCAGGACGTGACAGTACCCCCACCCCAAAGGTGCAGACCCCGGATGCACCTCAAACAACAAACAAAAACCTAATCCAAAAACCCCCAAAACAAACAAAAAATAAATCTCCAACTAAAGGGAGGGAAAGGAGGGTGGTTACCGTCACCGACAGTTACCTTGCTACACCCCCCCCTCCCTAATCCTCCAATAATGGAGGTGGCTCAGGCCCCGGCCTTACTCCCCAACCTAACCTGTCCTCCCCTGCTGAAGACTCAGGGCTAAGGCGCGTCGCTGGAGACCTCGGACCGAAGCGCGTCACTGAAGACATCTGGCCGAGACGCGTCGCTGAAGACCTCGGATCGAAGCGCGTCGCTGAAGACCTCGGGCCGAGGCGCGTCGCTGGACACCTCGGGCCGAGGGGCGTCGCAGGACACCTCGTGCCTAGGCGTGTCGCCGGACGCCTCGGGCTGAGGCGCGTCTCTGGAGGCTCAGGGCTGATGAGCGTCTCTGGAGGCTCAGGGCTGATGAGCGTCTCTGGAGGCTCAGGGCTGATGAGCGTCTCTGCAGGCTCAGGGCTGATGAGCGTCTCTGCAGGCTCAGGGCTGATGAGTGTCTCTGCAGGCTCAGGGCTGATGGGCGTCTCTGCAGGCTCAGGGCTGATGGGCGACTGGCTGCGCCGGTTCCGGACTGTAGGGCGACTCTGGCTGCGTCGGCTCCGGACTGTGGACCGTCTCTCTCGGCTCCGGACTGTGGACCGTCTCTCTCGGCTCCGGACTGTGGGCCGTCTCTCTCGGTTCCGGACTGTGGGCCGTCTCTCACGGTTCCGGACTGTGGGCCGTCTCTCTCGGTTCCGGACTGTGGGCCGTCTCTCTCGGTTCCGGACTGTGGGCCGTCTCTCTACGGGGCACTGTCGCCGGAAGCTCTGGACGAGGCACTGTCGCCGGACACTCTGGACGAGGCACTGTCCCCGGACACTCTGGACGAGGCACTGTCGCCGGACACTCTGGACGAGGCACTGTCGCCGGACACTCTGGACGAGGCACTGTCGCCGGACACTCTGGACGAGGCACTGTCGCCGGACACTCTGGACGAGGCACTGTCGCCGGACACTCTGGACGAGGCACTGTTGCCGGAAGCTCTGGACGGGGACTGTGCACTGAAGGCCTGATGCGTGGGGCTGGCTTAGGAAGCGCCAGACTAGGAACACGCACCACAGGGCTAGTGCGAGGAGCAGAAACAGGAAGAACTGGAATGGGCTGACACACTGGAGGACTGCTGCGTGGGGCTGGTACGGGAGGTACCACACTAGCAACACGCACCACAGGGCTAGTGCAAGGGGCATGAACAGGACGTACTGGTCTGGGCTGATGCACTGGAGGACTGCTGCGTGGGGCTGATACTGGAGGTACCACACTAGCAACCTGCACCACAGGGCTAGTGTAAGGGACAGGAACAGGACATGCTGGACTGGGCTGACGCACTGGAGGCCTGCTGCGTGGTGCTGGTACTGTCTTTACCAGACGGCTAGCACGCACCTCAGGACAAGTATAGAGAGCTAACTCAGGTGACAACAACAAGGACACGCTCCATAGGGCGAATGTCGTGCCTCATGCACCAACACAGCAGCTCTCTCATAGCTCTCTCCTCCAATTTCCCCATTAATTCCTTCACTTTCTCTGCTTCGCTCCCTTCGCTCACCTCCAACTTCACTCCGACTGGCTCTGGTTCCACCCTCGGCTCCGCCGACCTTCCCGGGAGCTCCTTCCCAAAATGTTCTTGAGGCTGCCTCCAGGTCTCCTCTAAGTTCCTTCGTTTGTCCTCCCATGTCCATCCTTCACCCCTGTGCTCCAATCCCTGTGTTCCTATATAGCATTCCCGGATCTCTCCAGTCTTCCTCCATGGTCCTTCTCCCACTAATATTTGCTCCCAAGTCCAAAACTCCTTGTAGTCCACCTGCTGCTCCTTCCTCCGCTGCTTGGTCCGTTGGTGGTGGGTAGTTCTGTAACGGGTGTTGTAAGGATCAGACCAAAACGCAGCGGGAACGTGTATAGAAATATACTAACATAGAAAATAAACCAAAAAACCCCAGAACACACAAAACAAACACCCCTCTTACCTAAGTACATAGCCCAACAAACCCCGAACCACATAAAACAAACACCCCCTGCCACGTCCTGACCAAACTACAATAACAAATAACCCCTTTACTGGTCAGGACGTGACATATGGTGACATTCCATGATTCGTGAATGATTTATACAAAAACCTGTGGGCAATTTTGCAAAAAATCCCACATCCAGACACATCCATAAAAAGCTATGGTGCAACTGCCCTCCATGCAATGATGTATCATAAATTAATAAATCACTTATTCATGTTAAATAATGGACAAAGTAATATTACTTAATGAACTTAATTGTAAATCTGAACACTATTGTGTAGCCTAACGAATACTTCATCACTTTAAAGTGTGGTGGAGCTGTACTAGTTCTCTGTGAGTGTGGTACTAATGGCTGGTGAAGTGCTATCTGCAGTGGGACTAGATGGAGGTGATTAGGAGTGGATGCACCCTCAGGCCTGGATTATGGTAAACACACTGGTGTTCTCCAGGGAGCGACCGGCAGGAACACACACACATGCGCACATACACACGCACACACACACATCTCCAGGGACTGGCAGGAACACGCCTGCTTCTGATTCTGCCGCATGCAGCTCAACCTACTGTCTGCTTAAAGCTACAGTTTGCGAGTTGAAAAACAACAAAATGGTCCCTTCCACTTGTTTTCGTATTCTTTACAGCTGAGGGATGAAGCTAAGGAAATGTAACCCCTCTCAAATGTATTGTTGTGCGAAACTCCCAACTCCCAATAAGTTATATTATTTAAGGTAAAAATTGTAAATTTAAAAAATGTACATGACCATTGAACAGCTTCCCAAATCCCAGACTGTAGCTTTAATGCTGCCAAGCCCCTCAGGCAAATCACACACCACTCTCTGTGCCGGTATTCTGTTGTTTGTTGGAGAAATGGAATTGTGCCCATTTTTGCTCAGCAGAGCCATGGTGTGGTGCTGATGTAAAGAATGATCATGTACAGTATGTGCTATTGTATGATCTGCCGGCAGGGTTGGGGAGTAACATATTACATCTTATCAGTTACATGTAATCTGATTACAAAAAATATATAATCAGTTACTTTACCAGCAAAAATGTGATCAGATTTTTTAAAACAAGATAACTACTTCTTGGATTTCTTTTAAATTCAGAAAGGATGTTTTCAGAAAAAATACATTATGACACCTTTCTGTTTTCTTTGTGACATTCAATTCAGCATTGAAAAAAGGTGTACGTTTACATTTGTTCAACCTGAGCGAGTGTAACAGCAAGACAGAGACCACTATGATGACGATCCTTTTTGTCTTTTTCTTACACCTCTTAAGGGAAGTAATCAAAAAGTAACTGAAAGTAATCAGATTATGTTACTGAGTTTGAGTAATCCAAAAGTTGTGTTACTGATTGTAACTAGTTACTGTAACCGATTACATTTAGAAAGCAACCTTCTCAACCCTGTCTGCAGGACAGGGCACAATCTTTTAAGCATGACTGCACCCGTAATGATGGAATCAATACAGTGTGTGTCGTGAAGAGATGGGGTCGATCAGTATCAAATAGGTTTAAAATTGGTAGGACTTGCTATTCTACCTTTGGGGAATTTGCCAACGTAATGCAAGTATCATAAGGTTAAATATGGTCTGTAGATTGTTTGTAGTGCATATACAGATGGACAATCCAAATCAAGTGGTACGAGTTAAATTTGCACCTTTGCATCCATATACAGAAGAATTCCAAAATATACCAAAATTCTCAAATGGCTAAATAAAATAAAACATCTGCAGCTCCTTTAAGGTGTTTATGTAAACAGAACTGCTGTCATATTAGTCTCATAAGACCACCAACTAACTAGAAAACATGGAAACTATATGCATGTTCAATGTATACTACCATTCAAAAGTTTGGGGTCACTAAGAAATGTCCTTGTTTTTGAAAGAAAAGCAAATGTTTTGTCCATTAAAATAACATCAAATTGATCAGAAATACAGTGTAGATGTTGTTAATGTTGTAAACGACAGATTTTATATTGAATATCTACATAGGGGTACAGAGGCCCATTATCAGCAACCATCACTCCTGTGTTTAAATGGCACGTTGTGTTAGCTAATCCAAGGTTATCATTAAAAAAGGCTAATTGATCATTAGAAAACTGTTTTGCAATTATGTTAGCACAGCTGAAAACTGTTGTCCTTCTTTAGACTAGTTAAGAATCTGGAGCATCAGCATTTGTGGGTTCGATTACAGGCTCAAAATGGCCAGAAACAAATAACTTTTTTCTGGAACTCGTCAGTCTATTCTTGTTCTGAGAAATGAAGGCTATTCCATGCAAGAAATTGCCAAAAAACTGAAGATCTCGTACAACGCTGTGTACTACTCCCTTCACAGAACAGCTCAAACTGTCTCTAACCAGAATAGAAAGAGGAGTTGGAGGCCCCGGTGCACAACTGAACAAGAGGACAAGTATATTAGAGTGTCTAGTTCGAGAAACAGATGCCTCACAATTCCTCAACTGGCAGCTTCATTAAATAGTACCCGCAAAACACCGGTCTCAACGTCAACATTGAAGAGGTGATTCCTAGAAGGCCACCATCCACCATGGGCAGAATAACACAGACACTGGACAGAGGCATCCCGGAGTCGCATCTTCACTGTTGACGTTGAGACTGGTTTTTTGCGGGTACTATTTAATGAAGCTGCCAGTTCATGACTTGTGAGGCATCAGTTTCTCGAACTAGACACTCTAGCGTACTTGTCCTCTTGTTCAGTTGTGCACCGGGGCCTCCCACTCCTCTTTCTATTCTGCTCCATATACTTTATAATGATCAATCAGACTTTTAAAATGATAAACTTGGATTAGCTTACACAACGTGCCATTGGAACACAGGAGTGATGGTTGCTGATAATGGGCCTATGTACACCTATGTAGATATTCCATTAGAAATCAGCCGTTTCAAGCTATTCAAGCTTTACAACATTAACAATGTCTACACTGTATTTCTGATAAATTTGGTGCTATTTTAATGGACCAAAAATTAGCTTTTCTTTTGAATGGTAGTGTACATTCACACATTCACTCACAGATTGTGGATATTTGAAGAAATTACAATAGGTTTGAACAGTCAAATCATATTGTATTTGTCAAATGCGCCAAATACAACAGGTGTAGACCTTACTGTGAACATATTTACTAAATAAACTAAAGTTAAAAAAATAAATAATAATTAACACAATATAATAACAGTAACGAGAATATATACAGGGGTAATGAGGCGATATACAGGGTGTTCATCCAGGTGTTAATTATGGTACTCAAACAGTATGTTCATAATGGATCAGAGGAATGCAGTCATCAGAGGAATGCTGAATCCTCCATTCTCAGAGATGAGTCCTTGTCCCAAATGGCACCCTATTCTCTATATTGTGCACTACTTCTGACCAGGGGCCATTGGACTCTGGTCAAAAGTAGCGCACTATATATGGAATAGAGTGTCATTTGGAACACAACCAAGGTTTATTCAGTCCAGACATTCCACTGACTTATAGGAAGGTCAAAAAATGGTCCCCTCCAACACGTTCTAGGAAACTTGAATGGTTCTATGTCTTGTCAGAGATAGAGCAACCCCATAAGGAGGACCGGAGACGGGGTGTGACATCCACTAAGCCTTAAGAGTTTACGACACTTCTCACCTACTATGAGGAAGGGACAGGGGGTTAAAAACCAAGCTTGAAAGGAGACCTATGTACCTAAGGGATGGACAGTGTGGTGGCCTTGGCTTAGTGGTGGCTCTTCCAACAGTGAGACGTGATGGGCAGCTGTGCGTGTGTGTGTGTGTGTGTGTGTGTGTGTGTGTGTGTGTGTGTGTGTGTGTGTGTGTGTGTGTGTGTGTGTGTGTGTGTGTGTGTGTGTGTGTGTGTGTGTGTGTGTGTGTGTGTGTGTGTGTAAAAAGGGAAATGCACACATGCAAGCAGACGCACAGACGTGCACAGAGGAGACACACACTCAAACTGTTTATTTGTTTGGACTTTTAGCACTTGTGATGACTAGCAGGGCTTAGCACATCTTTCGTAGATGTATTACTCTGCACTCATGTTGCTGTCAGTTTTGTTTTCTCTCATTCTTTGTAGAATGAATACAAAGATTTGCCTCAGGTGCATTTTTCTCTTCAGTCCATTATTTGCCCAGATTAAAACAAGCGATGGTATCAGCGCCGGCGTATGCTGCTAAGCTGTGTCTAATAGGCTCGCGTCTAGACGCCCCATACCAATTATCCACTGTAAATAGAATCTATAATTTCGCTCAAGGCTTTGTTTATTCAATTCTATTCACTCCATATCCACATGATAATGATTAAAAAAATAAACACCTAACTTCCATGGAGATTTGAAAAGAGAGAGCACCAGAAAAAGGTGAGCACGTCGATAGTGTGCATTACTACTATCTGTGTCTGTCCACATATAAAACGGCGCTTCCAATGATTCAGGAACCACGCTCCTCATCAGTTTGTCTGTCCTGTTGTTGTGTAACAGCCGTTACTCCAGAAGGGCGTGGACTCCGGTTCAACCCTAACAGGCACTAGTGTTATTTGCTTACGGCGCAAAAGAAAAGTCTCTGTGGAGAAGTCACAGACCTGAAGTCATCATCAGAGCCACAGCACATCACAAGTGACACGGAGTCAGAACCTCAAATCTCAATATAGAGAGAACTAAATCTTTCATGAATGTATCATCTCTTATTTATGGCAACAGTGTGTCCACTTCTCTTTGCGGTTCCAGGGCAGACAGGCAAGTAGACAGACTTTTCGGTGACAATAGCGTCTGCCTAACTCTGCCTCGATCCCCAGCTGAATGAAGGCAGCGTGGGTGTACAGACCTTGAACATGGTCAAAGTTAAGTCTCAAAGTGCAGAGCTTGTTTTATTACAGGTGGAGGATGAGGGGGCTCTGTTCTGTTCTGTTGTGAGTGACTCCTCCACCCTCCATGGGTTATATGTCCCAGAGCTGTTAAATATTGGTAAGCCATGAATAGAGAATATAGGATCAGTTAAGAATGAATCCCTTTAGTAAATGGCTCCAACCCTGAACGTTCATTGGGGATTGGTTGGATGTGCTGTACATTTTGATCTACCTTAAATCCACTGTCTGTAATATCATACCCAAACCATCTGTTAGCTTTTGTATAACCTTTCATATCCTGACATTTAGAAATACAGCATTTATTTTCCTGTTGGTATATCTTTTTTTAAAGGGACATAACATCTAAAGTGGATTTTAATTCAGGTTAGCTGGAATATTTTGATTCTGTGCTGTGCAAACAGAGTTCATTACTCCAATGTCAAATCTGTATAGATTTCCAATAGTTTGCGCTGTGGGGGGTTTGACTCATCAAAACCGACACCCAGGATTTGGGGAAGGGTAAAAAAATGGTAGTTCCAGCTCTGTGATCAATTATAGAAAGGGTCTATAATAACTCAAATCATTGTATTAAAAATGGTAATCTGAGTGTGTCTTAAACTGTAATTTGTATTGCTGTGTTTCATTGGCCATTGCCTTACAAAATCGTTAATTCATTTTTTAACAGTGAAGCACCTTTTGAGCCCCTCTGTCCTGCAGGGGCGGTTCTGGGGGGGTAGGGGGGGGCAGTGCCCCTGTGACAACAATTTTGGACCCGTTGTGGCCCCCCTAAATGTGGAGTATGAAATAATTTTTACATAACTCATTTTTGCTATCGTTCTTTTTTTACATCCGTTATTAGACAGTGGCAAAGCGGAACACTAATGATTAAGAACATGGTCTTTTGCCTGCTAATGCAGTGAAGAAAACGATATGACAACAATAACGTCTAATGTAACTGGCCCCTCTAACAGTACAACTGGCCCCAGCTTGGCCCCCCCAGTTGAAATGGTCTAGAACCGCCGCTGCTGTCCTGTCTTCCTGTCTTTGGTGAGGAGTGGTTGGCTTAGGCCAGTTCTCCCTGGCACTGATTGGGGGCAATAATAAAGCTAATTGGGGAGAACCAATGGGAGGGAGAGGCTGAGGCATGGGTGTTGTAATGGTGAAGGTGAAAGAACAGAGGAGAGATGGAGTTGAACAATATGTTCAAAGAAAGAGAGAGAGAGAGAGAGAGAAGAGAAGAGAGATAAGGTGTTTTCCATCCTCTCTTTCTCTTTCTCACTTTGTTCCCCCTGCCTTCCTCTCTCACTTTCCTCTCTTTCTTTCTCTGTATCTCATCCCCTGCCTTTTCCTCTTTCTCTTGCTCTCTATATCACACCCCATCCTCTCTCTGCTGCCCCAGCTCTCTCCCTCCCTCTTTCTCTGTCTCTGTGCGTGTCAGTTAGTGAGTGATTCAGGGGACACAGGGGACTGGCTGTGTGAGGGATAGGGCTCTGGGCCCTGACAACTGTGGGGGCCAGAGATGCTAAACACACATGCACAAACACACACACACACACACACACACACACACACACACACACACACACACACACACACACACACACACACACACACACACACACACACACACACACACACACACACACACACACACCTATGCAGACTGTCAATCCCCTGTGCCTTCAATCCAAAGCTCTTCCATTAGGTTCTTGTAATGCTGTAATGCCCTATTTTAAAAAGGACCATCCTGGTTTTTCTATCTTCAGAGCTCCCTCTCTTTGTCTGTGCATCTGCCCCCCTCCCCCCCCCCCCCTTTCTCTATGCCTAACATCTTGATGATCTAATGCTCAGTATTAACAGCTCAATGAGACCAGGAGATCAAACCCTGCTGATTTATCTCCATCCATAATTCAGTGAGATTCAACACGAATGCCAGATCATGAAACAGTGCTCTAAATGTATGAGCAACACATTATTTCCAGTATGTTTATTGGGCACTTACCATAGATCTTCAGTGTATAGAACAGAATATCAAAAGTCTACCACGGGATGAATTTACACAGGAAATATGTCTTCCTTTGCACTATTGTTCAAAAGCAGCAGGCACAAAAAATATTGTATTTTGTATCTATAGGCCTATGTACAGTGGGGGGGAAAAGTATTTGATCCCCTGCTGATTTTGTACGTTTGCCCACTTACAAAGAAATGATCAGTCTATAATTTTAATAGTAGGTTTATTTGAACAGTGAGAGACAGAATAACAACAAAAAAATCCAGAAAAACACAGGTCAAAAATGTTATAAAATGATTTGCATTTTAATGAGGGAAATAAGTATTTGACCCCTCTGCAAAACATGACTTAGTACTTGGTGGCAAAACCCTTGTTGGCAATCACAGAGGTCAGACATTTCTTGTAGTTGGCCACCAGGTTTGCACACATCTCAGGAGGGATTTTGTCCCACTCCTCTTTGCAGATCTTCTCCAAGTCATTAAGGTTTCGAGGCTGACGTTAGGCAACTCGAACCTTCAGCTCCCTCCACAGATTTTCAATGGATTAAGGTCTGGAGACTGGCTAGGCCACTCCAGGACCTTAATGTGCTTCTTCTTGAGCCACTCCTTTGTTGCCTTGGCCGTGTGTTTTGGGTCATTGTCATGCTGGAATACCCATCCACGACCCATTTTCAATGCCCTGGCTGAGGGAAGGAGGTTCTCACCCAAGATTTGACGGTACATGGCCCCGTCCATCGTCCCTTTGATGTGGTGAAGTTGTCCTGTCCCCTTAGCAGAAAAACACCCCCGAAGCATAATGTTTCCACCTCCATGTGTGACGGTGGAGATGGTGTTCTTGGGGTCATAGGCAGCATTCCTCCTCCTCCAAACACGGCGAGTTGAGTTGATGTCAAAGAGCTCCATTTTGGTCTCATCTGACCACAACACTTTCACCAGTTGTCTCTGAGTCATTCAGATGTTCATTGGCAAACTTCAGACGGGCATGTATATGTATTCTTGAGCAGGGGGACCTTGCGGGCGCTGCAGGATTTCAGTCCTTGACGGCGTAGTGTGTTACAAATGGTTTTCTTGGTGACTATGGTCCCAGCTGCCTTGAGATCATTGACAAGATCCTCCCGTGTAGTTCTGGGCTGATTCCTCACCGTTCTCATGATCATTGCAACTCCACGAGGTGAGATCTTGCATGGAGCCCCAGGCCGAGGGATATTGACAGTTCTTTTGTGTTTCTTCCATTTGCGAATAATCGCACTAAATGTTGTCACCTTCTCACCAAGCTGCTTGGCGATGGTCTTGTAGCCCATTCCAGCCTTGTGTAGGTCTACAATCTTGTCCCTGACATCCTTGGAGAGCTCTTTGGTCTTGGCCATGGTGGAGAGTTTGGAATCTGATTGATTGATTGCTTCTGTGGACAGGTGTCTTTTATACAGGTAACAAGCTGCCGTTAGGAGCACTCCCTTTAAGAGTGTGCTCCTAATCTCAGCTCGTTACCTGTATAAAAGACACCTGGGAGCCAGAAATCTTTCTGACTGAGAGTGGGTCAAATACTTTTTCCCTCATTAAAATGCAAATCAATTTATAACATTTCTGACATGCGTTTTTCTGGATATTTTTGTTGTTATTCTGTCTCTCACTGTTCAAATAAACCTACCATTAAAATTATAGACTGCTCCTTTCTTTGTCAGTGGGCAAACGTACAAAATCAGCAGGGGATCAAATACTTTTTTCCCCCACTGTACAGTATCTATAGGCGTTGACATCAAAAACACATATTCAGCTTTCTATTTAGGTATGTTCTCACCTTACTTTGTCTCTGAGGAACGAGGAATTGCATGCCTTTAAAATTAAAATTGCATGGCTCATGAGGATGTATGGCAGCATCTGGTGGTGAGGGTGGTGGCAGCAATCACACACAGATGTGACAGAGTCACAGGAGAGAGAAAATAATGGAGAAAGACATGGAGAAAGAGGGAGGACGGGGTGAGAGGGATGGAGATTGGGAGAAAAAGAGAGAAAGAGAGAGAGAGAGAGAACCTCTACTACGGTTCAGTTTGTTTACTCATTTATGTACTGGCGTTCAGGGGCCTGTTCAATCAGCCAGAACACAGAGACACACAGCATCTCTCAATCACTTAGCTGTAGAGTTTTACACTCAACCAAGGAGATGTAGAGTCTCTCACCAAGGAGCTATACCAGAGTCCTGAGTGCTCATGCAATTGAAGAGTATTGGCTATCTCTGGAGGTGTTTCCCCCTCTTATGACATGTATTTCTGCAAAGCATTTAACCAGTGAAATGATTGTAGGCCTAACAATTAATGTACTTGTGCACACTACTTTATTTCTGAGACGTCTAAGCCCGTGACCTTGAGATAAATGGTGAGTTTTGCTGATGTTAATGGGAAGTGACAATGTACAAATGTATGCTTCACAAAGGCTTACTTTACTTTAAGGACACTGAGAGGAGATTCTCTTCCTTCTGTACTGACAGATTCGTGCTGTTTTAGGAGTGAAGTGTTGGATAGACTTTTGGTTGGCTTACTATGTTGTCTGCCCATGTCATTTTTAAACTCAGCAATTTAATATTTTCACACCGTTGTTTTAGTTTAGCCTGTGTGGTGGTCTGGTGGATTTGACCGAAAGTAATGATAATAATTTGTACACTGCAAATTGACCACAACTAAGACCTAAAATAATTGGCAACAGATTTCCTAAATTAAACACATTTTTGGCTGAATTCTTGGTGACTTAAGCATTTTATTTGATCAAAAACTAAAATCCCTTTTTATTAAAAAAATATATATATTTTGGGGGGCCAAATAAAATCACTCGTGTGCCGTTTTTGGCCCGCGGGCCGCCTATTGCCAACCCCTGCTCTACAGCATGACTTCCTTAATACGTTTAGTCAATCTCGTAAACATGAATCATTCTTTACTATTCGCCTTATGTACAATGTCCTACCTAGAACCTTTTTCATCCTAAGAACTGTTTTTTGAAGAAAGGGTTTGTTATGGGTGCGTGCTGGTGGCAGGGAAGTCAGGCGCAGGAGAACGAACTTGGTATAAACGGAGTCGTTTAATAAGTGCTCACAAAACTCCGAAAACCAAAATAATAAAAGTGGGTACAAAACCCGTTACGCACCAGAACATAACTTGCACATCACATACAAACAAACAATCACCGACAAGGACATGAGGGGAAACAGAGGGTTAAATACACAACATGTAATTGATGAGATTGGAACCAGGTGTGATGTAAGACAAGACAAAACCAATGGAAAATTTAAAATGGATCAGTGATGGCTAGAAGGTCAGTGACGTCGACCGCCGAACACCACCCGAACAAGGAGAGGGACCGACTTCGGCGGAAGTCGTGACAGGGTTCTTTGATGATTATTTGGAAGGCAAGAAGGGTTCTACATAGATCCTTCTGAATCTGAATTACATTTTTTTTTTTTTATTAAAATAGTGCCCCAGCATTAGTGTTTATCTCAGTGTGTAAACTTCAACATCAGGTGTTTGAATAATCTGATAAGATTTCAAAGATAGGTGTGAGAATATTTGTGAATGTATCTGGTATTCCCTTATTCATTTTACATATATAGTTTACATAAAGGTCTCCCGAGTGGCGCAGCGGTCTAAGGCAGTGCATCACAGTGCAAGAGGTGTCGCTACAGTTCCTGGTTCGATTCCAGGCTGTATCACATCCGGCTGTGATTGGGAGTCCCATAGGGCGGTGCACAATTGGTCCAGCGTCATTTGAGTTTGGCCAGGGTAGGCTGTCATTGTAAATAAGAATTTGTTCTTAACTGACTTGCCATGTTAAACAAAGGTAAAAAAAGTATAATAATTAAAAAAAAAAAAAAATACAGTCCTGTCAGAAAGTATTCATACCCCTTGACTTATTATTGACCCATAATCTGTAAACACGGGCACCCTCATAGATGTCATCCTAACTAACTCGCCCTCCAAATACACCTCTGCTGTTTTCAATCAAGATCTCAGCGATCACTGCCTCATTGCCTGCATCCGTAATGGGTCTGGGACCAAACGACCACCCCTTATCACTGTCAAACGCTCCCTAAAACACTTCTACGAGAAGGCCTTTCTAATTGACCTGGCCGGGGTATCCTGGAATTACATTGACCTCACCCCGTCAGTAGATGATGCCTGGCTATTCTTTAAAAGTGCCTTCCTCACCATCTTAAATAAGCATGCCCCACTCAAAAAATGTAGAACTAGAAATATATATAGTCCTTGGTTCACTCCAGACCTGACTGCCCTTGACCAGCACAGAAACATCCTCTGGCGTTCTGCATTAACATCAAATAGCCCCCGTGATATGCAACTTTTCAGGGAAGTTAGGAACAAATATACACAGGCAGTTAGAAAAGCTAAGGCTAGCTTTTTCAAACAGAAATTTGCATCCTGTAGTACTAACTCCAAAACGTTCTGGGACACTGTAAAGTCCATGGAGAATAAGAGCACCTCCTCCCAGCTGCCCACTGCTCTGAGGCTAGGAAACACTGTTACCACCGATAAATCCACTATAATTGAGAATTTCAATAAGCATTTCTCTACGGCTGGCCATGCTTTTCACCTGGCTTCCCCTACCCCGGTCAACTGCCTGGCACCCTCCACAGCAACCAGCCAAAGCCCCCACCATTTCTCCTTCACCCAAATCCAGATAGCTGATGTTCTGAAAGAGCTGCAAAATCTGGACCCATACAAATCAGCCGGGCTAGACAATCTGGACCCTCTCTTTCTAAAATGATCTGCCGAAATTGTTGCAACCCCTATTACTAGCCTGTTCAACCTCTCTTTCGTATCGTCTGAGACTCCCAAAGATTGGAAAGCTGCCGCGGTCATCCCCCTCTTCAAAGGGGGTGACACTCTAGACCCAAACTGCTACAGACCTATATCTATCCTACCCTGCCTTTCTAAGGTCTTCGAAAGCCAAGTTAACAAACAGATTACCGACCATTTCGAATCCCACCATACCTTCTCTGCTATGCAATCTGGTTTCAGAGCTGGTCATGGGTGCACCACAGCCACGCTCAAGGTCCTAAACAACATCATAACCGCCATCGATAAGAGACATTACTGTGCAGCCGTATTCATCGACCTGGCCAAGACTTTCGACTCTGTCAATCACCACATTCATATCGGCACACTCGACAGCCTTGGTTTCTCAAATGATTGCCTCGCCTGGTTTACCAACTACTTCTCTGATAGAGTTCAGTGTGTCAAATCGGAGGGCCTGTTGTCCGGATGGGTGTGCCACAGGGTTCAATTCTCGGGCCGACTCTCTTCTCTGTATACATCAATGATGTTGCTCTTGTTGCTGGTGATTCTCTGATCCACCTCAACGCAGACGACACCATTCTGTATACTTCTGGCCCCTTTTTGGACACTGTGTTAACTAACCTCCAGACGAGCTTCAATGCCATACAACTCTCCTTCCGTGGCCTCCAACTGCTCTTAAACGCAAGTAAAACTAAATACATGCTATTCAATCGATCACTTCCCGCACCTGCTCGCCCATCCAGCATCACTACTCTGGACGGCTCTGACTTAGAATACGTGGACTACTACAAATACCTGGGTGTCTGGTTAGACTGTAAACTCTCCTTCCAGACTCACATTAAGCATCTCCAATCCAAAATTAAATCTAGAATAGGCTTCCTATATCGCAACAAAGCATCCTTCACTCATGCTGCCAAACATACCCTCGTAAAACTGACCATCTTACCGATCCTCAACATTCGGTGATGTCATCTATAAAATAGCCTCCAACACTCTACTCAACAAACTGGATGCAGTCTATCACAGTGCCATCTGTTTTGTCATCAAAGCCCCATACACTACCCACCATTGCGACCTGTATGCTCTTGTTGGTTGGCCCTCGCTTCATACTCGTCGCCAAACCCACTGGCTACAGGTTATCTACAAGTCTCTGCTAGGTAAATCCCCGCCTTATCTCAGCTCACTGGTCACCATAGCAGCACCCACTCGTAGCACACGCTCCAGCAGGTATATCTCACTGGTCACCCCCAAAGCCAATTCCTCCTTTGGCCGTCTTTCCTTCCAGTTCTCTGCTGCCAATGACTGGAATGAACTGCAAAAATCTCTGAAGCTGGAGACTCATATCTCCCTCACTAGTTTTCAGCACCAGCTGTCAGAGCAGCTCACAGATCACTGCACCTGTACATAGCCCATCTATCTACCTACCTCATCCCCATACCATATTCATTTATCTTGCTCCTTTGCACCCCAGTATCTCTACTTGCACATTCATCTTCTGCACATCTACCATTCCAGTGTTTAATTGCTATATTGTAATTACTTCGCCACCATGGCCTATTTATTGCCTTAACTTACCTCATTTGCACTCACTGTATATAGACTTTTTGTTTTCTTTTGTTCAACTGTATTATTGACTGTATGTTTTGTTTATTCCATGTGTAACTCTGTGTTGTTGTATGTGTCGAATTGCTATGCTTTATCTTGGCCACGTCGCAGTTGCAAATGAGAACATGTTCTCAACTAGCCTATCTGGTTAAATAAAGGTGAAATAAATAAATAAATAAATACAAATATTTCACATTTTGTTGCGTAACACCATGATTTCAAAATGGATAAAATATTATACAAATTTCACCCATCTACACACAATACCCCACAATGACAAAGTGAAAAAATGTTTTGAAATTTTATAAATGTATTGAAAATGAATTACAAAAATATCACACCCATGATATTGATACACCCATGATACATGTTAAATTTGGCAACGATTACAGCTGTGAGTATTTCTGGGTAAGTCTTTAAGCACATTTCTACACCTTGACTTATTTAGGCTTGCCATAACCAGTGGTGGAAAAAATACTTAATTGTCATATTTGAGTAAAAGTAAAGATAGCTTAATAGAAAATTACTCAAGTAAAAGTGAAAGTCACCCAGTAAAACACTACTTGAGTAAAAGTCTAAAAGTATTTGGTTTCAAATATACTTAAGTATCAAACATAAATGGAATTGCTAAAATGTACTTAAGTATCAAAAGTAAAAGTATAAATGATTTACAATTCCTTATATTAAACAAACCAAATGACGCAATTGTTTTGTATATATATATATATATATATATATATTTTTTAATGGATAGCCAGGGGCACACTACAACACTCAGACATAATTTACAAACGAAGCATTATTGTTTAGTGGGTCCACCAGATCAGAAGCAGTAGGGATGACCAGGGATGTTCTCTTGATAAGTGTGTGAAATGGACCATTTTCCTGTCAAAATGTAACGAGCACTTTTGAGTGTCAGGGAAAATGTATGGAGTAAAAAGTACATTATTTTCTTTACGAATGTAGTGATGTAAAAGTTGCCAAAAATATAAATAGTAAAGTAAAGTACAGCTATCCCCCAAAAAACAACTAGGCCATAACACAACAAAATGTGGATGTGAATATTTTAGAATTTTGGTATTTTATTAGGATCCCCATTAGCTGTTGCAAAAGCAGCAGCTACTCTTCCTGGGGTCCACACAAAACACAAACATAATACAGAATGACATAATACAAAACATCAATAGACAAGAACAGCTCAAAGACAGGACTACATACATTTTTTTAAAAGGCACACGTAGCCTACATATCAATGCATACACACAAACTATCTAGGTCAAATGGGGGAGAGGCGTTGTGCCATGAGGTGTTGCTTTATCTGTTTTTTTAAACCAGGTTTGCTGTTTATTTGAGCAATATGAGATGGAAGGAAGTTCCATGCAATTAGAGCTGTGTGTAAGTTGACTATGCAAACAATTTGGGATTATCAACACATTAATCTTTCTTAAAAAAGAAGAAGTGATGCAGTCAGTCTCTCCTCAAATCTTAGCCAAGAGAGACTGGCATGCATAGTATTAATATCAGCCGTCTGATTACAATTAAGAGCAAAACGTGCCGCTCTGTTCTGGGCCAACTGCAGCTTAACTAGGTTTTCCTTGCAGCACTGGACCACACGACTGGACAATAATCAAGATTAGACATTACTAGAGCCTGTAGAACTTGCTTTTTGGAGTGAGGTGTCAAAAAGCAGAGCATCTCATTATTACGGGTATACCTCTCCCCATCTTTACAGCCATTGAATCTATATGTTTTGACCATGACAGTTTACAATCTAAGGTAATGCCAAGGAATTTAGTCTCATCAACTTGTTCAACATCCACACCATTCATTACCAGATTCAGCTGAGGTCTGGAACTTAAGGAATTATTTGTACCAAATACAATGCTCTTAGTTTTAGAGATGTTCAGGACCAGTTTATTACTGGCCACCCATTCCAAAACAGACAGCAACTCTTTGTGAAGGGTTTCAGTGACTTCATTAGCTGTGGTTGCTGATGCATATATGGTTGAATCATCAGCATACATGGACACACATGCTTTGTTTAATGCCAGTGGCAGGTCACAGGTAAAAATAGAAAAGAGTACAGGGCCTAGAGAGCTGCCCTGCGGTACACCACACTTTACATGTTTAACGTTAGAGAAGCTTCCATTACAGAAAACCCTTTAAGTTCTATTAGATAGATAGCTCTTAATCCATGATATAGCAGAGGTTGAAAAGCCATAACAGTTTTTTCAACAACAGGTTATGGTCAATAATATCGAAGGCTACACTGAAATCTAACAGTACAGCTCCCACAATCTTCTTATTATCAATGTCTTTCAAACAATCATCAGTAATTTGTGTCAGTGCAGTACATGTTGAGTGCCATTCTCTATAAGCATGCTGAAAGTGTGTTGTTGATTTTTTTTTACAGAGAAATAGCATTGTATTTGGTCAAACACCATTTTTTCTTACAGTTTGCTAAGATCTGGCAGCAAGCTTATAGGTCTGTTGTTTGAACCAGTAAAGGCTGGTTCAAGAGCTTTACCGCTCTTGGGTAGCGGAATTACTTTGGCTTCCCTCCAGGCCTGAGGACAAAGACTTTCCTCTAGGCTCAGATAAAAAAATATGACAGATAGGAGTGGCTATAGTCAGCTACAATCCTCAGTAGCTTTCCATCTAAGTTGTCAATGCCAGGTTTGTCATTATTGATCAATAACAATCATTTTCCACCTCTCCCACACTAACTTTACAAAATTCAAGCTTGCAATGCTTTTCTGCATGAATACAATTGCTCACTGTTCATTGTTGGCATTTTCTGCCTAAGTTTGCTACTTTGCCAATGAAATAATCCTTAAAATAATTGGCAACATCAAATGGTTTCGTGATGAATAAGCCATCTGATTTGATAAAAGACGGAGTTGAATTTGTGTTTCTGCCCATAATCTCATTTAAAGTACTCCAATGTTTTTTTCCATCATTCTTTATATCATTGATCTTGGCTTCATAATACAGTTTCTTCTTCTTTTTGTTGAGTTTAGTCACATAATTTCTCAATTTGCAGTAAGTAAGCCAGTCAGATGTGCAGCCAGACTTATTAGCCACTCCTTTTGCCACATCTCTTTCTGTAGCGGGGTGCGTAATTGGCGGCAGAGAAGTCAGGCGCAGGAGAGCAGAACTGGGTAATAACCAGAGATTTATTAAGCAAAACCAACGGCATCCAGAACAACAAGATAAATGGGCACAAAAATAACCCGTTGTGCGCTCACGGGGAACATGCACAAGCACTACAATAAACAATCCCACACAAAGACATGGGGGGAACAGAGGGTTAAATACACAATAAGTAATTGAGGGAATTGAAACCAGGTGTGAGGAAAAACAAGATAAAACACATGGAAAATGAAAAATGGATGATGGCTAGAAGACCGGCGACGCCGACCGCCGCCTGAACAAGGAGAGGACCCGACTTTGGCGGAAGTCGTGACACTTTCAACCATACAGTTTTTCAGTTCCTCATCAATCCATGTAGCCTTAACCAGTTCTAACAGTCAGTTTCTTAACAGGTGCGTGTTTATCAATAATTGGAAGAAGCAATTTCATAAATTCATCATGCGTCGTCAGGATGCTCCTCATTAATCAGACCAACAAATATTTTTAACATCATCCACATTTTGAATGATCTCTTATACACTATTTTAGGCCCAGCTGTTGGAACTTTGGCTTTCCTGGATATAGCCACTTTGCCAATGAAATAATCCTTAAAATAATTGCTGATATAGCCACTATATTGTGGATGATCTTGTTCTTGCAGTGTTTTTAAACACCCTGGTAGGTTGATTAATAACCTGAACCAGACTACAGGCACTGGTTACAGTAAGTAGCTTCCTCTTGCGAGGACAGCTTGATGGAAACCAGTCAATATTCAGGTCCCCAAGAAAGTAGATCTCTCGGTTTACATCACATACACTATCAAGCATTTCACAGATATTATTTAGATACTGACTGTTCGCACTTGGGGGCCTATAGCAACACCCCAAAAGAAAACGCTTTTAGTCCTCAACTGGCAGCTTCATTAAATAGTACCCGCAAAACACCAGTCTCGACATCAACAGTGAAGAGACGACGCCGGGATGCTGGCCTTCTAGGAATTCGCTCTTCACTGTTGATGTTGAGACCGGTGTTTTGCGAGTACTATTTAATGATACTGCCAGTTGAGGACTTGTGAGGCGTCTGTTTCTAAAACTAAAAACTCTAATGTATTTGTCCTACTGCTCAGTTGTGCACTGGGGCCTCCCACTCCTCTTTCTATTCTGGTTAGAGCCAGTTTGCGCTGTTCTGTGAAGGGAGTAGTACACAGAGTTGTATGAGATCTTCTGTATCTTGGCAATTTCTCGCATGGAATAGACTTAATTTCTCAGAACAAGAATAGAGTGATGAGTTTTAGACTAAAGTTATTTGTTTCTTGCCATTTTGAGCATATAATCAAGCCCACAAATGCTGATGCTCCAGATTCTCAATTAGTCTAAAGAAGGCCATTTTTATTGCTTCTTTAATCAGGACAATGGTTTTCAGCTGTGCTAACATAATTGCAAACAGTTTTCTAATGATCAATTCGCCTTTTTTAATGATAACCTTGGATTAGCTAACACAACGTGCCATTGGAACACAGGAGTGATGGTTTCTGATAATGGGCCTCTGTACGCATATGTAGATATTCCATAAAAAATCAGCCGTTTCCAGCTACAAAAGTCATTTACAACATTAACAATGTCTACACCGTATTTCTGATCAATTTGATGTTATTTTAATGGACAAAAAAAATTGCTTTTCTTTCAAAAACAAGGGAATTTCTAAGTGACCCCAAACTTTTGAACGGTAGTGTATACTTCAAGGAAAATGTTTTATTCGTTTTTTTCCGTTTTTATTTTAATATTTAGCGCACATATAATTTAAATGTTAACCCCTAAAAGCCTAAGTCGTTGGGGGGGACAGGGGTTCTATTAAGCTAACTTGTAAAATTGTTTTAAGATGGCCATACCATGTAGTGACGGTGAAGCATTTATTTGGCTGCAATCTGAGGTGAAGTTAACTCTAATAAACTTATCCTCTGCAGCAGAGGTAACTCTGGGTCTTCCTTTCCTGTGGCGGTCCTCATGAGAGCATGTTTCATCATATCGCTAGATGATCTTCGCAACTGTACTTGAAGAAACGTTCAAAGTTCTTGACATTTTCCGTGTTGACTGACCTTCATGTCTTAAAGTAATGATGGACTGTCGTTTCTCTTTGCTTATTTGAGCTGTTCTTGTCATAATATGGACTTGGCCTTTTGCCAAATAGGGCTATCTTCTGTATACCACCCCTACCTTGTCACAACACTGATTGGCTCAAAAGCATTAAGAAGGAAATTAATTCCACAAATTAACTTTTAACAAAGCACACCTGTTAATTGAAATGCATTCCAGGTGACTACTTCATGAAGCTGGTTGAGATAATGCAAAGAGTGTGCTTAGCTGACATCAAGGCAAAGGGTGGCTAATTTGAAGAATCTCAAATTAGTTTAATACTTTTTTGGTTACTGCATGACTTGTGTTATTTCGTAGTTCTAATGTTCTCACTAATATTCTACAATGTAGAAAATATAACAAATAAAGAAAAACCCTTGAATGAGTATGTGTGTCGAAACTTTTGACTGGTACTGTATACTTCTTGTCACGACTCCCGCCGAAGTCGGCCCCTCTCCTTGTTCAGGCGGCGTTCGGCGGTCGACGTCACCGGCTTACTAGTTGCCACCGATCGATGTTTCACTGTTCGTTTGGTTTTGTCTTTATTGTGTACACCTGTTTTTCATTTCACTAATCATGTTCATTATTTAACCTCTGCATTTCCTGTTTGTCTGTTTTGTGTAGTTGGAGGTGTTTCTCCAAACTATGTATTTTTCTATGAGAAGATTTATTGAGATTTTTAGTAAACACATTTGTTTTCCTTTATCCCTGTGTCCTGCGCCTGACTCCTCCACTTCTCTAAGAAAACCATTACACTTCTTGAGCTTTCTGATATTTCTTTTTTTATTTTATATTTAACCCTTTTTTGGTTTGGCGCAAAACTACTTCAATTCATTTTTGAAACCGATACCGGGTTACCTTCAGATGAGTCCCGTGACACTGGTAGACCAAAACGGAGAAACCCATCGTGTTCATAAGAGTCTCCCCTTTCGATAGTGGAATCATATTATTTTATAGCCCAAACGGTTTGGACGCTATAGACAGAAGTTGGCACATTGATGGTACCAACCTCCGACGAGTCCCATGGGTCTTGTGGGGGTCGTTGAGCAAAACGTAGAACACCATGGTGTTCATGAGTCTCATCTTTCTATGGAGTGGTCATCTTAGGCCTATCTGTTCACACGCTACAAGCGTTTTCATGAGGAGAATGATTTTCGGGATGTCTCCTGGTCTGACTAACAGACGTAGATGCGGAAGGCCGACATAGGAGGATGTGATGAATTGAGACACAGCCCATACAAAAAAACAGATATATCTAGCTTAAACAGATGGATTGTGATGGGGATTTTTTTATGATGTGTATCAATCGGCTCTTAATGTCTGTAATAGAATAAACGTAACAAAAACAAATGTAGACATTAATAAATGCATTTCTTTATCTTCCGCAATGGTGGGGGAGTGCCAAGATGGAGGAGTGGTGGCTTCAAAACAGTGCCCCCGTTAGTCATTTAGTGTATATATAAATCATTGAAAATAAGCCCTGAGAGTATAGAGACCTGAAGAAATTCTACAACTACGCCAATTTACTGTCTGGGAGGACGTGTAGCTTAATATACAGTGTAAGTTCATAACACGTCTTTTTACCTCATTCCACTCCCGGACCTTCAGATTCTACACTGTCATAACGCACCATACATATAGAAGAATCCCTCAGGCCCTGAGTGCAGTGTCTTCAATCTCGTTACTCAACACCCACACGCAGGCTTGTAGACCTGTATTAGCCAACACATTGATGACCTTCCCTGACTGTGATCTTAGTCCTGTCTATGGATGCATACGTTCTGGGGATAATTAGAATGCTGCCTACCCAGCACCCCCTCTGGTGATGCTGGCTCTCTCATTAATGTGACAATACTATGGCCACTTCAGCCCATGAGTGCTCATGAGTCACAGAGATTATCTAATCACCAACACAATTACATCAGAAAATTATAAATTGCCATATTCATAGCATAACACTCAACAGGCTGAACTGAATTTCAATCCAACACAGATTGATTAGCCATACCTGTGCACCGCAATATACTTTCAAAGGCAATTTCCCCAAAGATTTTGTG
The DNA here is from genome assembly GCF_965601325.2 of Salmo salar. Classification (NCBI taxonomy): domain Eukaryota; kingdom Metazoa; phylum Chordata; class Actinopteri; order Salmoniformes; family Salmonidae; genus Salmo; species Salmo salar. The sequence continues at coordinate 13,798,794 of NC_138309.1, forward strand.
GAGGTCATGTTCACTGTCTAAACAGAGCTTTGAACCAAGCCCAATCGGAGTGACAAAATACCAGCTCAATGGGTCAATGATCTTGACCTGATGATAATTTGTCAGATGATAGTTAAGCAGGCTTCTCATATTCCACCATATCAATGATTTTCACCCTGATCTATCCATGTCATTATCATGTCATGTACTGATTAAATGGAGCGTGTTTTTAGCATATGCACTCTCTCTCTCTCCTTGCTTTTTGAATCATTAGCTCTTTTGCAGTCATTTAAAACCCCCTAGAGTCTATTGACAAACCGGTGTGTCAATCTACGTAACATAATAAAAAAATGTTTTGTACCTACCCCAAAAAGGGGGTATGTGAAAGGCAACAATAATACACTAAACCTACAAAAATATCATAAAAGGTGAATAAAGCATCCTTAAACTGTACACTTGTGGGTGAGAATTAGGGTGAGAATTAGGTTTGGGATGAGTTAGACTGCAGAGTGAAGGAAAAGCAGCCAACAAATGCCAAGCGTGTGCAAAGCTGTATATCAAGGCAAAGGGTGGCTACTTTGAAGAATCTCAAATATAAAATATTCCATATGTGTTATTTCATAGTTTTGATTTCTTCACTATTATTCTACAATGTAGAAAATAGTAAAAATAAGGAAAAAGCATTGAATGAGTACGTGTGTTCAAACATTTGACTGTATAAGTCTTATTTTAGATAATAGTCTTATTTTAGTTGAACCTAACCTATGTTGTAGGGACAAACTAAATCTCCCTAAACATTGAGATCTGAAAGCATGCTCCTAGGGATTTACAATCTATAATGATACTTTGATACTTTGACAGAATAACAATTATTTACGTTCACTTTTTCTCTTCTTACAGTGTAACGCTATTTCTTATAGTTTATTTATTTTATAATGATTTTGCTTTATGTGGTCACTTTTGCTTTACTTCTTCTTCTTGTCCTAATTCTGAATACTTGTGTTTAGATTATTATTAGAGTGTCCACACCAAGAGAGGAGAGAAGTCCTCAAACTATGTTTTTTCAAAATATGATGTATGACCATCTGCTTTCCCAATGAGTTTACAAAGAAATGAGACCCTAATCTCCTCTGGCACAGATAATCATTTCTCTCTTTCGTTTGTGTTTTTGAGAGAGAGGGAGAGAGAGAGAGAGAGAGAGAGAGATAGAGAGAGATACAGAGAGGGA